>NW_009634571.1:0-13047 GCF_000690535.1 Cariama cristata | reverse complement strand
GAGAAGTGACACATTTTAAGCAATCATGAGACGCTTTTTACCCTGGTTCAATCTTACTTAAACCAAATGATGATTTTTTTTTTTTAATAGCTGTTCCTCAAGGAAACTCTTAAAGGAAGCAAGGTTGATGGCATTTTCTGCGCCAACAACTTCAGAGTTGAAAAATAATAAAGGAGTTCGACTATTTGATTTTTAGGGAGGAAATATTCCGTGAACCACAAAACCCCAGTGTGGTTCCCAGATACCAGGGCCGGTTTTGTGCCAGTCCCAGCAGAACATGGAGATGAGTATTGGCGGCTCTAAATTCTGGGACTGGCAGAGAGATCTCGGGGGGTTTGAGTCTCCATGGGGCAGACCCAGCGTGTGCAGCCCTGTCGTTGAAGCCGAAGTAGTTTTTGAGGTCAGAAGTTCCTTGTGCCGGCGGGTGCCATAGGGATGAGCTCCAGAGGGAGGTGGGCACCAAGGCAGAGCAGCCGGGTGCAGTGAACAGGAGATTTTTGTGTGAAGCCCTGAGGATAAGCACTGGTAAGCTCCTGCCCGCAAAATTCTTCTTCACATATGTAACATGTCCAATACAGACAGAAAATAACGCTGCTAACCGTATTTATTAGTTCAGAAGTTAAACTTGCTGCTGCTTACACACAAACTCACTACTATCTGTATTATACAGTGTAATTTGTCCTTCTGCTTACAGCTTAACTCTTTCATTTGTGGCTTTTTCTCTTTCAGGCCAAGCAGGCAATTCTAGAAATGGATGCCATACGTAAGTTGGTTCTTTTTCACTTTTGTTTTAAAAAAAATGAATGAAACCATTTTCAGAAGTTTGCCTATAACTGTTGGTTTCACCTGAGACGCAAGAAGCCCAAGGTGCTTATGTTCCTTGAATTACGACCTTGCTGGAAAACCCAAAATTGGGTGCAGATCCTGTGGACCTCTGTAGGCATTGGGCTGACTGATCTGCGGCCAGCAAGTTATGTCTCATGATGAGCAAGGAAGAGGCAGATAAGACCCTCTGTAAACACTGGCCGCTCTTTTTTGCCTACTCCACGCTGACTAAATGTATGCTCTTTCCTGTGTTGTAGCATAAACCCCTTCTGGCTAAGCACCCACTGAAGGGCTAGCAATAAGCAAACGCAGCTTGAAGAAGCACATAGCAGTGTTATGACTTCTTCGTGCTGGCCAACCTGCAGCTGGAGGATAGCGAGGCTGGTGCTTATGTCTCAGGAGTTTACCTGTGTGTGTCCCAGGAGCCAGCATCAGGAAGCCCACGTGATGCTGCTGTCTGCGCTCTGAGCGCGGTCCCGTCTGCACCGTCCCTGCTGTGGCATCTTCTGCTTGCTGCCTTTGCAGGCACAAGCGGCGTTGGCTCTTCACGGTGCTTTTGAAAAGAGAACAATAGTCCTACGATGTAAATGCTGAGGAAGTCTTGGAGTAAAGCAGGCTTGGTATTTATCTACACAGTTGTAGAAAATCGGTCAGGAAGGCTCTGACTGAGAAACTGGCAAACAAATGTGGTGACGGTGGGTAAATGTTGCTAGGTTAGCCGTCTGGAGCAAGGCACAGCTAAATGGGCAGAGCGTTTCCGTGGCGGGGTGGTTAACAGCTACCCTCCAGCTGCGTGTCTTGCTTGTCTTGCTTCAGGCGCTGATGACGTGCCACTCCATCAGTCATAAAGGGAGGATGGCTCTGCCTCCAAAGAGAGCTGCGAGGGGTGCGAAGTGGCCCCCTTGCCACCCTCTTATCCTGGTGCCTCTGCTTGTTCCACAGATCACCCGGGCTTCCACTATAGCCCCGAGGGAGAGACAAAATCATCGTACCAGCCTAAAGAAGGCACTGCTCCTCACAGAATGAGAAGGAAATCAGGTGAATAAACTCCTTTACCACCAAGATGACAGAACGAAAAAGCAGGATTGTTTAGGGTTGGGTGAGGCTGGGCACGTGGAATTGGTCTTTAACCTGCACACCACGCAGGTTTAATGTGGCACTGAATCTTTTGGATATGGATGGAGCATCTTATTGACCATTTGCTGTTTGTGTGATTATTTGTTTTTTTTATCCACTGTTTAATTTTATGAATATACGTTCCTAATGGTGGATGCGTAAAGAACAGTTGGTACTTTCTAATGGATAAAAGAATGCATACGCAGGAAGGCCAGTCACGTTATTTAAATCTGACATTCCTCCTCCCCCTCCCCCCAAATAACTACTGGTTCAGAAGTGATTCCATCCTGATGATGATAGGATTGTTACTTCTAAACATGATTACTATCTTTACCTGGTGTGGTGTCTGCCTGATGGATAACAGAGATTTGAGAGGTGGTTATGCTCACTTCAGGGTGTTTTTTTTTTCTCCTAGCTCAAACATACATCCACAGTTACTGTTCATTTCCTCTTGAAGCCACTACCAATGTCTGCGTAGTTGGGTGACTTTGTATTGCTGTCACTGTGTTCCCCTCTCCAGCTACTTAAAGACCTTTCCAGTTTGGAGTGTGGAACTTTGTCAATTGGAAATGACTTAAACAAGGTTCATGAGAGTAGTGGTGTAGTGATTTATCATACAGCAGCATTTGTGTCTGAAAAACAACCAAATTTTAATTACTTTTCAGGCATCTTCCTTTGTTTCTGAGGAGAAGGATTGCATTGGTGCTGCTTTACCTGTAAAAGGAATAATGAAAATACTGATCAAATGGCCTCCTATGTAACGTTCGGCTACTTACACTTTTAAAGCCCTGCTAAGCTGTTGGTACCTCATACATATTTCTAATAGGAAACTTCCAGCGGCTTAGAGCAATAACAGAGGTGACCAAGTCTTTTGAAAGCAGGACTCTTAATATGAGATAAAAATGTACATGTGCCTTGTTGTATGGAGGGCAGCTGCTATTGCATTAAGAAAAAGGTGTGTTCTTTGGTAACAGCTGTAGGTTTGACGCTTCAACAAATCCTTTTTTGTCAGGAAATTGGGTGATGAAGAAATGAAAAACTGGCTTCCTTGCATGGGCTCAGAAGCTTAAATTTTGATATCTGCGTTATAAAAAATTGGCCAAGATGCCCCTAACTTTCTTTGGGATGCTGGAATGCTTAAACATGTTGTTGTCTTTTTCAGAACCCTCATCTAGAGTCCATAAAGTTTTGAAGTCAAACGGTAAGCTACTTTGTCTACTGTTTATTGACCCAGTGCTTCTGCACTTTGTAGAACAAGTAAAAATGGACCTCTTCTCCTATAACTTTCCCTAAATACATGGTGGGGGGAGGAGGAGAATATGTGCAAAGAAACCAAAACGTTAGTGTTTAAATCTAATGTCTGCTTTTCCATGCTTGGGTTCTGGTCCTGTAAACATCCTAGCAACTGGCAACTGAACACACAGAGTCTCGGCCACTGTGAGTAGTTGCTCATACCGTATCAGTGTTGCAAACTCAGGGCCTCAGGTGGACCTGTGGTAAAGCTCACGCTGTGTCTGTTTTCTCAGAGACCCTATAGTCTGCTTGCTCAAGTGCTGCTGCATTTAACCCCCCTTTGGGAATTCATAATTGGGATATTAGTGTAGCGTTAAAACAGGCATAGACTGATGCCGTTTTGGTTGTTCACTTACGATGAAGTATATATTTCTGTTTGCAGATATAAGTCCAGATACGCAGAAGGTAAGCCAGTTCTTTTATTTCTTCGTTTAGCACATTCAAATGACTTAGAGGACTGTACTGTAGAATCTGTATCTTCTTGGTTGTGTAGATTTTAAGAATGGAAACAAACCCCTAAATGTTATTTAGTGTCTCCAATAAGATTACTGGAATGAAAGAAATAGAAATAAAGCTATTTCAGGAATTTCTAATAAAGAAAAAATGACTGATCCATATATTGTTGTACTTTATAATACAGTAGAATCAATTACTAATGCTATAGGTACTTAAAAATATCACTGTAATCATGGAAGTGCTGTGTATAAAGATAGTGTTTATTCTTCAGAACAAACTGTCTTTGCATTTATTAAATAAGACTGGAAAGTTTCAGCTTATTCTGAGATATGTATAGATAGATAGATAGATATAAGAAAAATCGTGATATGTGACCAAACAGAGCAGATACAGCTTAAGCAGATGGAAATGAGCATTTCTAATTTTTACATTTTCTATAAGAATTTGTAATGAAGTTCCAGTGCAGTTTGGAAGTCTCATGTTGAATTTCAGGTCCTAGGGTTTTATTTGGGATGGAATTTAAAGTGGAGGTGTGTGGAAGGTTTACAAACGGGGACCATTAGATATGACTTCACTGGGATGCCATAACACTGAAGCCCATGATTAGGGTGTGGGGTTTTGTATATTTTTTTTTTTTTCAGTCCTACATACTCAATGGGAAAATATTGATTGTTTTACTTATTTCTTTATAAATCTCATTTCAGTGCAGCTAACTGAACGTAGCTTAAACGTTGCTTATAAGTTAGATGTAAAAGAGTGTCTTACTGAAATACATAAACTTCTAATCAAGATTTTGTGGTGGTTTTTTTTAAGCGGATCAGTATTGAAGGAGCCCTGTTATCTCAAGCCACCAAACTAGGATCGAATGAAGCCCTGCTAAATTCTAGGAAGAAGGTTCCATTGGAAGCCAGTGGGCTGGAGAGCCAATTTCAAGAGTCCGTTGAGCCAGCCTACAGCAGCGATCAGGATGAAAATCTTCAGACTTCTGCTACGGAACAGATTGATGCTGATGATGAAGAAGAGTCTGAACAGGTAGGAAAAAGAGGGGAGAAAACAAAATCCTTTTTTCCTGGGGAGGAAGGAAGAGGGATTAAAATTGTCTGTAAAACAGCAAGGAGGCAGGAATGTGTTACAAGTGTTTGCAACTTTCTCTCCTTAGAAATATTTTTATTTAGACCTCGCACAACACTGTCTTGCATTTTAACAGAGAAGATGTAAATATTAGCCCCTATACAGAGGAAGCAATCCCCACTGCTTGAACAAGATTTTACTTCGTCCTTTGCAGTCCTCAAGCCAAGTTCTGACAGAAAGCTATTGCTTTTGCCTGTTGTGCACAATGGACTTTTCCTTGCTTCTCCAGCTGATGCCATGAAAGAAAGCTTTTCAGGCCACATGCAGAGACAGTGCCTTCAGGTCTCCAAAGCAAGGACTTGAATATTAAGACTCAGGCACTGCCACATGTGATGTGATGTTTCTTGACCTGTGAGCTGCTGGCAGTAGCTGGGAACATGTGAACTTTAATATGAGAAGCTGTGAGCAGGATTTCTGAAAATGAGAATCTTTACCTGTTACTGCTGTGCAGGTGGTAGTTTTCCCCACTCTGCATGTTTCCACACATATGTAGTACTGCTGAAAGTCTAAAACCCCAGCTTTGAAATGTGGCTGTGTTAACGAATCTAGATTTTCAGTTTGTTTGGTTTAGTTGATGCTGAGGTCATAACCTTGTGTGGTCCATTTATTTTATGAATTATCCAAAACCCATTATTGAAATTCTTTTTGAAGCTTACTGCACATTTCCTCTTTGAAATTACACTATTTGCATTGTAAATCTTTGATAAAATAGTATCTCATATCAGTGTAGTGCAGTGTCTTGTAATTCTCTCCCTTCCTGACAAGAGTAAGTACAAAAGAATGAGTAAGTGACAAAGGGTACCGCTATAAAAATGTATAATAGTAGCTTAGTGTTTAATCCTAGGTGTGGCAACAATACCTTCCCCCTGTTCCCACCATGCGTGCCCTTCGCTCTGAATTAGTTTGGACACGACCCAACACGTAACATTCTGGCCTTCTCTTTGTTGTGTTTTTTCTTTCTGGAAAGTTGGATGAGAGCATATTTTTTAGTTTCGACCTCTTTCTGGTTCTCAAGACTGCAAGTGACAGTGAGGCTATCTCCTCCCCTTTTTAAAACCAAATAAACCTTTGGAAATTGAATTTTTGTGTGACCGCCGCCTTCTGTTATAACTTTGGCTGCAAGATTAAGCCCTTTCCCTTGTCCAGTTTCTATGTATTCTTTTACATCTATATTTTTATACACAGATTCTTCCTTCAGCCTCTTTTGACAAGCTGTGTGGATTGATATGATTTAATTGGTTGTTGTAAGGAAAGTTTGTTAGGCTCTGAATCATTCTTGTGGCAGTGCTCTGACTACTCAGGAGCATTTTGTCCTCCCAGTGTGGATACCTGGCCTGCTCTAGCTGCTACTGATTCTTCTGAACAGGACTGTACAAAGAACTGTAGATTGTATTACCCCTCTCTTGCCATTTTCTTTTAAATCACAGGGAGTGCAGCAAAACTCACTGCAGAAATCGAAAGGGGGAAGAAAAAGACTTAATAGTCAAGCTGCTGAAAATGTTGAGAAACGGAGAAGTGTTAATCTCAACAAGTGTGAAATGCAGGTAGATAACTTTTTTTTTAACTGCTGTTTTGCTATGCATCATAGATATGTCAAATCTGTTTTTCTTAGGTAGACGGATAAGTTGTCTTCTGTTTATGTCGTGTATTAATATTCATATCATTGAAATATTCATCTGTATGGTGAAAGACTATTCTTTTTGGGGCAGGGGAAAAAAAAAAAAAACAAACCCAAAACAGCTAACCAAACCAATCAGCATTAACTTAAGCCAAAAGGAATTATCTTTCCCTCCCTTTCCCAGCCTCTGGCCAGGAACATCTGCAGCATCCTTCGTGTTAGTGTTAGCGGGCATGTGGCCTTGCTGTAAGTTAGATCTGCTAGCTGAGCTGGATGAAAACTTACTCCAAAAAGAAAATTAAATTTTCAGTGGCATGCGCTAGAGAGCATAACCTACCCTTTTTGCTAAGGTTATAGGCGAGGGGAAAGGGAGGAGAACAAAACTTTTGGCACAAGCCCAGAGTCAGATTAGCTTAATCCAACTGTGAAACTGCAGAGTTAGCATAAAAGGTTTAATCTAACTCCTGCCAAACAAATTTGCCTTTAATTACTCATGCATTAACGTAAGCCAGTGTCTTGTATTTGAAGTAAGATGTTATTAAATGCCGAGAGTGAGCTCTGAGCTAAGGTAAGGATTAGGAGGCAAAGCAGTCTGGCGTTGGCTCCCTGGCGAGGAGCCTGCTCACTGCCCATCTCCACCTGCCCCGGTGCCACGGGACACACTGGTGCCACGGCAGTTCTGTGAGTGGAGGGAATCGCTGTGTTATTGCAGGGGATAGGCTAATGTTACCTGTGTATTTCAAATCTCCACAGAGCTCCAAGGACCCTTCAGATGAAGAGTCAACCCAGTTGAACACCGATCTTCCGTTTCCCTGTGCAGCTAGACAGCCACAGTTGCCCAGACAATTCAGCACGCCCCAGAGCAACACGCTAATCATGAATATCCTGGGGGGAAGTACCTCTGTCAGAAACATCTGGACTGACCATCAGATCAGGCAGGCGTTGTTTCCCAGCCGGCGCCCGCCTTATGAGAATGAAGATGACGAAGACGATTACCAGATGTTTGTACCATCAGCGTCTACATCCAACACCAGTTCAGCTGTGGGTGGAGAAAGGAGGGGTTCTTCTGGGCGTCCATGCAGCTGGCACTTGGGGGTAGGGCATCAAAATGAGACTTCCAGCCCCACTCGTCACAAAATTGTTAGGCGGGCCAGTAGTGCTGGAGAAAGTAACACGTGTCTAGCCAGCGCAAAGTACAAAATAGGGGAGCGCGGTTCTCGAAGGGAGGCGAAAAGAGCAGAGGTGAGCGCTATGAATGCATATCCTGAATCTTCAGAGGAGCTGACCGTCGATGATATTGAACATGTTTATGATAATATAAGCTACGAAGACTTAAAGCTGATGGGTCTGACAAGAAGGGAGGAGACAGACCGTGGTCCCCGGAGATCTGCTAGAGACTCTCTCTACGAGGCCGAAAACAAAAGCAGCTTAGATTCACCCTCCAGAAAGAGGACAGCAAATCAAAACAGGGCCTCCATTTGTGCCAGTAGGGATGAAGTACTACTCAGTAGAGAAGCACCTACTTCAAGTTTGGATGAGCTCAGGATCGTTGAAGACAACGTCTATGACACCGTAGTGCTTCCAGAAACACCACTATTGAATTTTAAATGTGACCCCTTAAAGTGCTCTAAGAGGAGGAGTTTTCTGGGCTTGGAGAAAGACTTTTCATGTTGTGACAACCTACGGCAGTTTGTTTCTGAGGAGAGTCTCCAGTTCAGTGAAGACGAAAGTCCTTACCATCGTGTTCCCATCGACAATGACTATTTGAGCTTAGTAGATAGCTCCTCGAACTCGGATTCGCTGTCCCATAAGTCTGCAGCAGATAAACTCTCGGAGGAGGTGGACGAGATTTGGAATGACCTGGAGAACTACATCAAGAAGAATGAGGAAAAGACAAGAGACCGTCTCCTTGCAGCCTTTCCTGTTTGTAAAGATGATATGCAGGAAAGGCTGCATGCTGGTAGTACACCTGAACTGAGTAAAGATGTAGAGTACTCGCTGTCTACTCTCTCTCTGCCAGAAACTCCTGTTTTCCCTAAAACTGTGAAGCCCAGGGCTGCCACTGTAAGTGAGGCTAATCTCAGGCTTGAGGATGCTACACTGTGCAAGGAGAACGCTTTCATGAGTCTGAACAGATCTTCCTTCTCCAGTGAGATGCCTTTTGTAGATAGCCCATATGAATCTGCCAATAGCGTTCTGTCCAACACACATGCAGAGGGCGTGGAAAATGACCTGGCTGTCATGGATAAAACAAAGAACAGAGTTTTTATGATGGCAAGGCAGTACAGTCAAAAAATTAAGAAGGCTAACCAGCTTTTGAAAGTTAAAAGCCCAGAGCAGGAGCAGCCAGCTGGCAGACAACAGAAACTGAAACACAAAGATCTTGCGGCTATTCTGGAGGAGAAGAAACAAGGGGGTCCTGCTATTGGTATGTTAAAAATATTTCTGTACGGATGTATTTCTTTAGCAACTTTCAGTGATGTTTATGTACTGAACTGGAAGATGATTAATTTTCCCCTACTTGTTAGTTGAGTATCAGTATTGCATTTTCTGTGTTGCCACTGCAATGAGTTTTCTGTGACTGCTTCTAACATGAATAGTCCTTTATATCTCAATTCTTGTTGTTACTTGATAAAATTGGGAAGAAATAGCGGGGTAGTGTCAGGAAGGATCAATTCAGCTGAGCCTGGAAATAGAAATCATGCCTGAAGCACTATTGGCCTCTTTACAGACAAGCAGTTATTTCCTTTAACAGCGTGATCTTTAGAATTTGACTAAGAAGGTGTATTTTCAGGTAGGTTCACCCCCTAACAAGTCATGTACGTTTGTACAGGTACCGTCCACATTGTGCTTATAAGCATAAGGAATGGGGTCAGATAAGAAAGAGCTGGTGGTCGTGCTCTAACGAAAGTGCAATGTTGTGGATGTGCAACAGTTTTGGAACTGTTTTTGTCCATGTTGATTGAAACAAATGGGAGACATGGAGCCAGCGGACTCCACGAACTAGAGTGTCATTCTTGCCTTCTTATGGTATTTATAAAAGTCCCTAAATATCTTGTTTACCAGGCCGTTTTCAGAATGTTCTTTTCTATTTTAACATGAAAGCAGCAGTGTATTGTTGGAACGGTGTGCTGCATTGCATCCTCCGTGACCGTCCACTGTCGCAAGATATTTTATGCTGCTTTTTCTCAATACAATGTAGTGGAATGCAGTGCAGCACACGGCTCTTCCAGCCTCTGTTGTTCATGTTGCTTTGTTGAGGCTGAAGATACTGACACAGCTGTAAACTTTTCTCTTGACCAGTAACAAAGCATTGGGGGATTTTTAAATCTTCACACAACTCATTCGAATGGATTGCATGCCTCTGCTAAGTTAATTCTCTCTCCTTTCTAGGTGCCAGAATAGCTGAATATTCTCAGCTTTATGACCAAATCGTCTTTAGAGAAAGTTCACCTAAGGTCCAAAAGGAAGCCTGGGCCGCTCCTCAGGAGCTGTCAGCTGCGAGGTTTTCCACACCCGTGGCTGCGTCTCCTCCCCGTTCCCAGGCTGCCGGCGAATGCTCGAGAGCAGAAGATTGGCTTTTGCATTCTACGTACAGTAACGGTGAGCTGGCCGACTTCTCTCCGTGGCCTGAATCCCAAGACCCAAAGTCCAAGAGCTCGTATACAGAAGCTGGTACAAAAAGCAATTCAAGGCTGTTGCCGTCAGCTGGCTCGGTGCCTTCCCTTCAGATTTCTAACCGTTTGCATGTCCCGGCACAGAGGTGGAGTGCCATCATAAGCCAACCGAACAAAGAAAATTTAAATCAAGATCACATCTATAACTCCCTTGGGAGAAGAGTAAGCAATGTAAAACCACAGGCATACAGCAGGTCGCAGTCGTCTTCCTCAATTGTGGTCAACAGGTCTGGAGAATCGATCGTGTATCCTAATGAAACGGACAGGAAAAGGCTCCATTCGAATAGGAACTTCCGATTCAACAGCCATCAGACGCCAGGTGTTGCTTCGGGGTGTATGGGCCCTGATACGAGAAAGCAGATCCCTGAAAACTGTTCGGATATGATTCTGCAGGATTCTCAAAAGGTCCTGAGAGTGAACAGGGCCTCCCCTCTGACGGCACAGATGGCCACTCAGAACTATTTTTTGAATTTCAAAGATACTGAAGAAGGAGAAGGGGATGATGATGACTACGTTGAAATAAAGTCTGAAGATGAGGGATCTGACCTGGAGACTCCTCAGAACCAAACAAGGAAATTGGATCCTAAACTGCGTAGCTCAGACACTGCTCCTTCTGAAACGCTCTGCGGCAAAACCGTCTCTTGTACTCCTGCAAAGTCTGCCAGCAGCAAACACTCCCTTACCCCGTACCTGACTGCGTACAGTGATTCGGACAAACTGAACGACTACCTGTGGAGAGTACCGTCTCCTAATCAGCAGAATATTGTCCAGTCTTTAAGGGAGAAGTTTCAGTGTCTCAGTTCAAGTAGCTTTGCTTGATGCTTTCGGTAATTTCTCGCTGTACTGCCTCATCATGACATAGTATACAGTAGGACAATCAGTATATATCACTGGCATCATGTATTTCTGTGATAATACACCATCAGGCATTCTAACACAGTAATACTGTAAATAAATGTGAAATGTATCTTTTTTAAAATGGTTTTGAATCCTGGAAGCGAAAAAGGCTGCGTGCGCGCTGTCTGGTGTCTCGCTCCGTAGTGCAGGTGGACTTCTCATCTCCTGTTTAACCTTTGCATCTCTTCCCCTGTCAGATGTGATACCCTGTGATTCCTGCCATCGAACCAGGTATGATGCCACTTGATTCTTAAACCATTTTATTTCGTGGAAACCTTAGTATTTGGACTTTCGAGTTGGTGACCAGTGTTCTGCATCCAAAATACCCATGTGATTCCTCTGGTTATGGGAGCGTTTAGCCGAGCAGCTACTGCTGTGACTGTGCAGATTTCTGAGCAGGGTTCTGGTAATTACACCAACGTGCTACGTGTGCAATTACACATACTTTTTGCACGTTACTTTTCATCAGACAGATTCCAAGTGTATGGGACCAACGACTACACTACATTACTTTAGAACAGGCTTCCTATGTTTTTAACAAAATCTAGTCATAGTGCTTGTGAGCGATGCCAGACGGATAGCTCTGCTTCTGAAGCCTCGTCTACTTTCTGTAACCGCACAGCATGCAGAGGATGGGCAGCAGCAGCTTTTTATGTGAACCTGTGGATGTGACGGAGGACACTTTGGGCAGTCGAAGGGGAGCCTTGCTGCTTGTGAGGATGGCTGGAGCGGGTCTGGTACCTCCCGTGATGTGACAGGCAGGCAAAATTTGAGTGTCTTGCAGCTCAGAGCCCAGTGGCTGAAAGCTGCTGTGTGTGAGTTCGCGAAGTAGCTGGATGTTATAGGCAGTGGCCTGCAGGGTGTTTGTTTGAGTCCCAAAGTCGGTAACCCCAAGAGGGAGTGAGGCTTGGCCAGATGCTCGGGTGAACTGTTAATCACCGAGCACTGTTAATCACCCATTTGGCGATACTGCCGGTGGAGTGACAGGCTGCCTTCCGCAGGGAATGTGTCTCCTGTAATAGGAAATGACCCTTCCTGGCAGAGAGAGGTAAAATACGTGTTTTCTAAACCAACCAGGGCTGACTCTCATCCAATTTATGTACAGTAAAAGTAGCTTAAAAAATGAGAATACATTCCATTCTTTTGCAAGTAGTGTATAGAATAAATGCTGCCATTTAGAACAAGAACAGGCTGTCCGATACGATGCACATTTACTCCCCTTCGTCATCTCTGTTGCACAGCTTTGGATTCTGTTGCTTGAAAACATTGTACCTAAAGAAAGCCTAAATACGCCTACACCGATCTTGAGTGACTGTTTTTCTTTTTTGGTGCTTAAATTCTTCAGATTACATGGATAAAGCCAGTGCCGAGTTAAACATGTCGATAAATAAAGGAGTTTCATTGAAATACTGTTTTTACTACCCACGTATCGCTCCCCTCAGCTATGGAGCGCTGCACTTCCAGAACGGCCAACTATTGACTACGTTGGTTACCGGGAGGGAAACCTCAGGTGACCGGTGTGCAGCTCGTTACCTGTAGACTAAGATTTAAGGACTTGAGTTTGTTCAAATGGATTAAATTATTTACCGCACGTACCTTGGAGTGGCTGGGAGTTGTTATGTTGAGGGCTGGTTGGTCGTGGTCCTTAACCAGCAGGGTTACCGGTTACGGTCGGCACAGCCCCCGGGGTAGGACCCGCATCTTCTCTGGTAAAACCCGACGGAGAAACAATGTTGTACATATTTAAGACGCTGAGGTGTAGCGGAGCCCTTATTTATTTAATATAGCTTGTAAAGTATTGTAAATATGACTAGAAGTTAAATCCGCGCTGGATTTGTTAAACGGCGAGGGGGTGGTTTAATCGCACCTCATGCAATCAGCGGAGTTGGGGGGGTGTGTGTAAAAAACACCCAGAAAAAGGGACTTTTACTCGCGTGTTACCTTCTCCCAGGGACCATTTCTTACTATTTGTAATAAACGCTGAGTACGCAAAAGCTTTTGGTTCTGTTTGTTGGGGGGGGCGATGAGGGGAGG
>NW_009634570.1:366-635 GCF_000690535.1 Cariama cristata | reverse complement strand
GGCCCGCCCCCGCCGTGGCCCCCCCGGCCCTTCCCGGCCACAAAGGCCCCATTCTGTGGGGTGACATCACCCTCCCGCGCTCGGCGTGGCATGGCTGCCCTGGGGGCTCGGCCGGAGCAGGCAGGGCTCAGCTGGCAGCGCAGGACTCCTGGGTCCCTCCAGCTGAACGCCTCCCTCTCCAGTGCTTAACCAAACCCAGGATGGAGCATTGATGTGACCCTGGGGGACACGGAGGGGGTCGGATGGGGGGACCCTGCCCCCACGCCCTC
>NW_009634570.1:0-233 GCF_000690535.1 Cariama cristata | reverse complement strand
TAGAGGGGAGGGAGCTGCTCACCCCAACACGGGTGCCTTGCCTCGGGGCCAGGGAGGATGTGGGGACACAGCCGGACAGGGGACGCTCCCCAAAGCATCTGGGTTTTGGGGGGCCTCCCACCCACAGGAGGGCAGAGCCAAAGCAGATGGGACAGGGACAGCACCGTGATGGGGACCTGCTCCCTGCCGGTGCCCACGGGGCCTGGGGGCACCCGAGCCCGGAGCTGCCCCAC
>NW_009634569.1:0-2067 GCF_000690535.1 Cariama cristata | reverse complement strand
ATTAGACGACACGCTACGTCAGCCAGTGATGGAAGAACTCAAGCAAATGATGACAACCAACCACACGAGGGGTGTGACAGAATGACCGATGATTTAATGCTTCTTGAAGTTTTTTGTTTCCTTCCACAGGGCATTGGTTTTAAAAACGAACAAAACGAGGTAAAATAAATTAATTTATGTACACTTTACATACACTGTGTCACGTGGAGCTTTGCAGCAACAGTAACCAGAAATCGTTACAAAATAGAAAGTTACATGGCTGTTGCAGGTCCTCGGCAGCCTGCAACCTAGAAGGTTGTCATCCTGAGCGTGGTTGGCAAAGTGATCATGTAAACATGTTTAGAAGCATTTACGGTGGACAATGGATGGGCCAGCTTCGTCGTATTCCTGCTTTGTGATCCACATCTGCTGGAAGGTGGACAGGGAGGCCAGGATAGAGCCACCGATCCAGACAGAGTACTTACGCTCAGGTGGGGCAATGATCTAGAAAAAGCCAAGAGAGCAGCGATCAGTAAAGATGAGGCACAGGGGTGTGCACAACCCTGCGCGCGGTTTGCAGGAGGGCAGAAGGCGGCTGCTCCTGCACCCGCATCCTTCATGCTCCAGCCTTACCTTGATCTTCATTGTGCTGGGGGCCAGGGCTGTGATCTCCTTTTGCATGCGGTCAGCGATACCTGGGTACATGGTGGTACCCCCAGACATGACGTTGTTGGCGTACAGGTCCTTCCTGATGTCAATGTCGCACTTCATGATGCTGTTGTAGGTGGTCTCATGGATTCCCGCAGATTCCATACCTGGGGGCAGGGAAGGGAAGAAAAGCAGGCACAAGTTAAGTGCCAGGCGAGAGCTCTACGGGAGGACTCAGGAGGGAGGGGAGAGCTGGCAGGGGAGGAGAGCGGGAGGGAGGCGCACACACCAATGAAGGAAGGCTGGAAGAGGGTCTCTGGGCAGCGGAAACGTTCGTTGCCGATGGTGATGACCTGCCCATCAGGCAGCTCGTAGCTCTTTTCCAGGGAGGAGGAAGAGGCAGCGGTGGCCATCTCGTTCTCAAAGTCCAGCGCCACATAGCACAGCTTCTCCTTGATGTCACGGACGATCTCACGTTCAGCTGTCAGGGGCGAGCAAAGGCATCAGTGATTGCAAGAGAGGAACAGGGAACACCTGCATCTCCTCCAGAGGTCTGCTGGGACTCCAGACCCCCAACCACACGCAAACTCCCAACAGGGGTTTGCAACAGGGTGAGAGGCTGCAGCATCCCTGGAGGTGCAAGAGTTGGAATCGAGAGGGGACATTTTGGGGGAGGGAGTAGTGCTTACCTGTGGTGACGAAGGAATAGCCACGCTCAGTCAGGATCTTCATCAGGTAGTCAGTGAGGTCCCGGCCAGCCAGATCCAAGCGCATGATGGCATGGGGCAGGGCATACCCTTCATAGATGGGGACATTGTGTGTCACACCATCGCCAGAGTCCAGCACGATACCTGAGGAAACAAGAAGCAGCCACCTGAGACGCAGCCCACGAAGGGCCCTGCCCTGGGGGCAAAGCACTTGTCAGCTGTAGAGGATCAGTCCTGGGCGTCCTTGCTTGGAGAGGGAAACTCACCAGTGGTACGGCCAGAGGCGTACAGGGACAGCACAGCCTGGATGGCCACGTACATGGCAGGGACGTTGAAGGTCTCAAACATGATTTGGGTCATCTTTTCACGGTTGGCTTTGGGGTTAAGGGGGGCCTCGGTGAGCAGGGTGGGATGCTCCTCAGGGGCGACACGCAGCTCATTGTAGAAGGTGTGGTGCCAGATCTTCTCCATGTCGTCCCAGTTTGTGATGATGCCATGTTCAATGGGGTACTTCAGGGTCAGGATACCTCTCTTGCTCTGGGCTTCATCTCCTACGTAGGAGTCCTTCTGACCCATACCCACCATGACGCCCTGCAGGGGAGGACAGGGGGCTCAGCAACCTCGCCACAGCGATCCCCAGCAGGCCGGGCGTCCTCCCTCCACGCAGAGGGCTGGGAGGCAGCGGAGACCCGCGACCATGGCTGTGGCGGGGCTTGGGGGGGCAAAGGCTCGG
>NW_009634568.1:503-930 GCF_000690535.1 Cariama cristata | reverse complement strand
GTCCCCTTGGTGCTGGGAGGGTCGTGGAACGTCATGACGTCCCACCCTTGGCCGCTCAAAATGGCCACGGCCATCCTATTGAGGATGCGGAGGTGGGTTTTGGTGTCACCGAGGTGTCCCTAGGGGGTTTTGGGGGTTCCATTGGGGGTCCCTAAGTGGGTTTTTTGGGTGTCACATGGGGGTCAGGGCATCCAGCTCGTGGTCACCTAAGATGGCCGCCTCAGTGACATTGATGTGTCTGTGTCTGTCCGTGTCCTCTGTGTGTCTGTGTCCTTTCCGTGTCCTCCGTGGGTTACGTGTCCTGTGTCCTCCATCTTATGTCCGCGTCCCCCACGTCCTCCATGTCCCCCTCCCTGCCCCGTGTCCCCTCCGCGTCCCCCCGGGGACAGAGCGACGAGCTGGGGGAGCGGAAGCGACTGCGGTGGGA
>NW_009634568.1:0-436 GCF_000690535.1 Cariama cristata | reverse complement strand
CTGGCGGCCAACGAGCAGGCGGGGGAGACCCAAGGCCACCAAAAGCCCCCCTTGGAGGACTCGCCTGGGTGAGGGGCCATAGAGTAGGGGAGAGAGGGGCTGCGGGTCTGGGGATGTTCTGGGATGGTCCTCCTGGGTTTCTGTGGTGATTTTAATTCCTATGGAGACACTCTGGGGCAGTCTTCCTAGAGCTCTGTGGTAGTTTGGGTGTTCTGGGATGGTCCTCCTAGATCTCTATGGTGGCTTTCTAAGTGTGGGGCTGCTCTGTGCTGCTCCTCCCACTCCTCTACTCCTCTATGGTTCCTCGCCCGCCGTATTTACAGTCACACCATTATGGGCCGCTCTGCGCCCTCTTCCCCTGGTCTTTATGACCTGGCGTGAGGGTGGTGTCCGGGAGGGAGGAGCCCTGGGGTGGGGCTGTGTACGGGCTCCTCCC
>NW_009634567.1:0-8970 GCF_000690535.1 Cariama cristata | reverse complement strand
GTCTTTGTTTCTCACTATCTCAAACTGTTTGAATCATCAATAAATAAAAGTATAGTTTATTTTGCCTGTGGTGATAATTGGTAACTGACCTTACTGACTTTTCCCATGAGCTTTCTCACCTTATTTTCTTTCCTGACCCATTGAGGAGTGGGAGTGACTGAGCAGCTAGGTGGGCAGCTGGCAGCTGACCAAGGTTAACCCACCACACCAACACAGCACCTCAGCCTTAAATAAGTTTACAATTCCCAAATTGCAGATTCTGGCTTCAAGGTAGTTTATTTGCTGTCAGGTATAAGAACTGTAACGAATTGGGAGAAATTGAAGCAAAAGAAATTGAAGCCCCAAGTCAAAGGAAAGTCAAAGGACAACTTCCAGTTGACCTAGGAATAAATCCTGAACTGGTCTTTCTACCTACACTTTAAATAAAAGCTTTGTATGTTACTCCCGGGGTTCTGAGAATGATTAATCAGGACTTAATGCTTTGATGATGTGGCTGATGTATTTAATCACTAAAGCAGAATAACAAAGTGCAATCAATATTGTAATGGGTTTGGGGTTTTTTTTAGCCCTCTAGATACAAGCTAGAAGTCAGTTTAGGGATGTAAAAGAGGGCATGTTCTGCTTCAGTACCTCATTTACTGTGTTTCTGAGCAACATTATTTTTTTCCTACATAATGTATATATCAAAATCAAACTCAGATCCTCTCAAATTAATGCTGTGAAGAAAAATATTTTGATCAAAAATTACTTTTTGGTTTATTGGTTGTTCATGAGATATTGTTACTTCTCCAATATATCTGTTTTCCTTCACAAATATATTTCTCCCAGGTCTCTGGAGGAACTGAGATGAGGAATTCAATGTTTAAAAGAAGATGCAGCAGCCTTTAAATCACTGATTTTATTATTAGGAAAATTAAATGAAATATCTTCTTTCTCTTCACAGAATTGTACTGTTGCACTGTAAATTTCATGTGTATGATAATACTACTCCTCAAATAAAAATGAAAAAATGAGAGCTGAAGAACTCCTGGTTCTGAACCTCTTCTCTGTAACCATTTTCAACGATGAAGCTCTGTATAAGGTTCTAGCAATATTTTTGTCCTTTTAAGCGCTTGGCTTCTGTGTCTATGATTTAAATAACCAAAGAAATGGTTAATTTTTATAAATAAAAGAGATGACCACTTCTTTGGGCTATTAGAGATTTACTTTTATAAGTATTTGGTGACCAAATCTGTGCAGAGCACAGTGACACCATCGTTACATGGTGCTGCATCTGACCTAATAAAGCACTGCAGATTTACCCCCACATGCAGCCTCCTACATAGCATAAACCAGCATGCAGAACATGCCCAGCTTGCTACCCAGTCTGTATCCTCAAAGGTCAGATCTATGACTAGGTTTTGTTTCTGGACCATCATTTGACCATCCCCAACATAAGACAAAAGCAATGTATTCACTGTGCTGCATACACACAGATAGAAACAAAAAGCCCATCGAGATAAATATATTTCCATGCAGATAAATATTTCGTAAATACTTTGCGAAGTTAGCCAAGGCTGTCATAGGATTAATGATACTGCCTGTGCAGAAGTATTGAGGAAAGCAAGGGATAAGTTTCATGAGATCCTTAGGCACCCACAATCCCAAACTGAAATATTAGGTGCAATTCCTTTCTGTCTGAGAACAAGATCCCAGCAGCGTGGTGGTGACTGGGAAGATAAAAAGAGTTATCAGTGCAAATAACTTCCCGATCAATATCAGAATAAAAATTGTTGTTATGTCTGTCTGCTCAGTGAACAACCACTTTAACACACCAGGGAATAAAGCACTTTAATAAGACCCAAATAAATAAAATGGTGACCTAAACAAACACATGCCTAACTAGTCTTTCTTCTATAAGGGATGTACTATAATGAAATTTAAAATAAGATCATATGTTTAGAGGAACTATGAGATCTGATTGCTTCTATCTCTGTCACATGGATTCTGCAGTGTCTCTTGAGATGATTGATCTCACAGTATATTGCGGACCTTAATTTGGGTCTCTTATTGAGTTCAATAATCCATTTTCATTAAAATTTTTTATATTTGTTACCATCTTGAGCTGTACCTTTCTGCTGAATAAGCAGAGTAAAACATCATTAGCATGGACTGACAGACAATATAACCACATATGTATACTTTCATTAGAAAGAAGATTGAAAAATATTTCCTTGCAGATATACTTGGCTCAGTCTCCCTACCTGGAGGGTGAAGTCATCAAGTTGAAGAAAGATTTAAGGAAATCAGTCTCTTTTACATGGAAAATTATTAGCCATTTGCAGTTTTCTGTTAACTGGAAACAAATAAGGCAGGGAACTCCCAGGGCTGCAGCAAAGAGACAGAAAGACTGAAGAAGTTATTCAGGAGAAAGTGGAAAATGTCCTGACAGGTAAAGCGAGGAGGAGAGAACAGTTTCAGAATAATTTCTGAGTCTCTCATCTCTCAGAGGTTGAACTAAGTTTGTGTTGTGCTAAGTCTAGAGCTGTGGAAGGTAAGAACTTGTATATTAGCCTGCAATTCTTGGTAATATCTGTCTACTTACAGAAAATTAAACTAGGTATTTCTTTAAATGCTGAAGCACTTCAGACAGGGAATGGTCTTCGGAGCTGTCCAGAGATAGAGACCAAGGAGAGCAGTAGGATGCTGCTAGTGCAATGCTGGTGGCTGTTTCAAAAACATTCAGGAAACAGCCAGCCCTTAGGTTTCATGACAAAAGGTGGTCCAAAGCAAGATTTATGTTTGTGATCTCTGCCTGTAACTCTCCATCCATTTTTGAGTTAATCTTAAACATTTTCAGAGAATCATAGCGTCATTTAGGTTGGAAAAGATCATCGAGTCCAACCATAAACCTAACACTGCCAATTCCACCACTAAACCATGTCCCTAAGCACCACATCTACACATCTTTTAAATAGCCCAGAGATGGTGATTCAACCACTTCCCTGGGCAGCCTCTTCCAATGCTTGATAACCCTTTTGCTGAAGAAATTTTTCCTAATACTCAATCTAAACCCCCCAGGCACAAGTTGAGGTCAGACACTCAACTCACTACAACCTCCTTTCAGGTAGTCGTAGAGAGCAATAAGGTCTCCCCTCAGCCTCCTTTTCTCCAGGGTAAACAACTCCAGTTCCCTCAGCCGCTCCTCTTAGGACTTGTGCTCCAGACCCTTCACCAGCTTCATTGCTCTTCTTTGGACACGCATTCATTTTGATCCATTCAGAAGCCTGTAGGGCAACGCTTCAATTTTAGGAGTGAGGACAATTGTTGCAAGTGTGGTTTCATCCACACCACAGGCCAAAAAACATATCGCAGTGAATTAGGAACTAAGACATATACAACAGCTGATGTTTGTAGTGTCATGGGAGACAGAGATTGAAATACAAAAAATACTATGGTTCTGCTGATATAAATTCTGGAAAGCTGTGCTTTTACTCCTGGGAATTTGGAGGAATGTTATCTGCATATAGAATTGTTTTGTTACTATAACTTTAATAATTTGTCAAATTTTCTTCTTAGTGGTTAAAAACATTTCATTCAAAAATAAAAGACATGGGTATGTTTGAGCTTTAATGACTTACTGTCTCTATGCATTCAACAGGGAACTTTCCACTGACTGATGGGGTCTGTATCCCATGCCCATCAGACTGGGGCTTCACCAAAAGCTGAAAAGCTCTCTAGAGTAAAACAAGTGCCTGTAACAAAATTTGGGATCAACAGGATTGGGTCTTAAACAATTACCCAAAATTATTATCGCTGTTTTTCCTAATACAGCCACAGAAGTAGACATAAAAACTAGGTGATGCTTTTGTGATGTTTCCAAAGAATCTGAGAAGCCTTTTCTGTAATTCCTTTAATTCACGTGTCACCAAATGGAAGTAGCCACTGATTCTTGTGATGGGCAATGATTATAATGCTATGTTAAACAACAAGTCTAATAAAATTTCTTTCATAGTTTTATTGCATTAAATGCAAAGTGAGCTCACTCAGGGTGATGGTCATGTATCTCCTTTTAAAACAATAGATAAAATAAGCAACATTATTTTTTTCATTCTTTTTCATATTATTAGCTGATACTGCTATATGAAGGAGTAGAAACAAGTTAAAACCTGAAGGAAAGAAGTTTTGTCTGTCTCCTGCATTTACGAACTCTTACATCACAGGCACAAGTAATGCTTTTGATAAAACTGAACTGAAAATATAACTTGTTCCACTGAACTCCTGCAATAGCTAATACAGGGAGCTATAAACAGAGCCTACAAAGTCACTAGGATATTGAGTTCATTATTTACTCTTTTGGAAGGCAGAGCAGCGTCTAATTCTATTTTGTGTCCCAGGAACAGCTCCATGTGTATATTGTAGGTATGAACTGGAGTATTTGAGAAATATTTCAACGAAAGACAAAAAGAGACAACTGATTCTTGCAAAACTGTTTCAATATATAGGAGAAGGAAAAATGTGTTATTGGAGGTCAATGTGTCTGCATTTATTCTGAACCTACGGTATGACCTATTGGACAGGAGGCAATCACTGTCTACTTTGTTTCAATCTGCTTTAGAAATATAAAAAGCAATACACAGATAAAATAAAAAATTAAAAACTTAAGTGCATTTTACTAGATGCTCAGGAAATGACAGTTCAAGAAAGGCCACACTGTTTATTAGTCAGCCTGTGCGGACAGGAAAATGACAGTAACCTATACAAGGATAGAAATTTGTAGATAGACATAGAAATAATTGTCTATAAACAAATGGAAGGAAGACAGAGTTATAGCAATTAATATAATTCAGATGCTAGAAAATGGAAAAATGGTAAGGTAAAAAAAATACATGGGGAAATATTTGATTAGAAGAGCTGTAGGTTAGGTATGAGCCATTCTTCTTACATGTACTAGAAACCAAAATAACTTTAAGCAGTGTTAATGGATCCTTTATGAATGAAAGTGGTAGAATTAAATGTAAAAATAAAGAAAGATTTGGAAAATAACAAAATAATGTAGATAGCAGTTAAGGATGACAAAAGACTCCCCATTCTACTCCAGCAGTGGCTGGGAGTGGATGCTCAGAGCTACTGTAAACACTGATAGGTCCTGAAAAATTTCATTAGAAAGTTTTAAGAGAGGCATCTGAGAAATCTCCTGAAAAACTTACTGTTTTCAAGAAGCCCTGGGGAAACATGCTGACCAATATTGTTACTGAGAATGGTTTGTGAGATCTAAGAGCATGCTTAGTCCTTGTGTCACCATATGTTTTAGTAAAACATTAATGCTGTTGTGATTTAACCCCAGTAGGCAGCTAAGTACTGCACAGCCACTTTCTCAGTCCCCCACCTAGTGACAGAACCAAATTCTTCTCAGAAGTCCCCAGTGAAAGGACAAAAGGCAACACGCATTCTGCACAGCAAAGAATATTCCTATTATGTAGTATCAGGATAAAGAAGTTGGAGTAAAGCAAGAGAAGAGGTTTCCCAGAGATACTGTGCAACCTCCATTCTTGGATGAAAGACTTGACCTAGCTCAGAAGTTGGGTCTCTTTCGTATCGAAGTTTGGACCAGAGACTTCCAGAGCTCTCCTCCAAACTGAATTATTCTAATACTGTAGATGTGCTTGCCTTCTTCTTACTCTGCCCTGCTTGTCTACCTATTTCCAAACCTGAAGACAGATTACTCTAGGAGACGGAGTACTGGCCTAAACCAATGCAGATGTCTTCAGGTGTTGCAAATCTGATTTGATATATATTGGTGTAAAAATTGAAGCTGTTCAGTAATGTAAACAAACATCATAATATTATTTGATCCAGGATGTTTCTTGAATGCTTTGTTAGACTTCTGGAAAAAGTTACTCCATTCTTTGAAATAATAGTTTGATACATGAGAAAAGTTAGATTTAATCCCAGAGGTATTTCTTGGCTTGTCTCTTGTGCAAGCTGTTTCTTCTGTGCTTTGGTTCCCCTCTAGTAAAAGTATTCACCAGTTCTTCTGTAAAAACTGTTCTTTTGTGAGGATGAATTTATAAAAGGATGCGAGATAATGGTAAGAGAATGCTTATACATACATTACAGAAATTATAGTAAGCAACACATGGTCACTGTCAGACACACTAGGTATCATCCTCTGTCACAGTCTTTCTCTTAAGATATAGATATAATTACTTTTATCTCCTCCTTACTGTGCTTTGAAATCTACAGATGCCTGGAAATACACAGGTATTTCCAGGCTAGATAGCATTTGCTCTTGAAAAGGAGCCAGTTTAGGAATAACTTACAGGACTAGAGCTCAACTGCAACAATTTTAATGAAAAAGTGCCAGAGAAACAATGAAGACAGCATTTAATTAATATAGGAACTTCAGTCCAGAACCGTCAGAATTTCAAATGTTGTCATCATAATGAAAATATAATGGATGTGATTAGGAATGTTATCCATCTTCCATTTGTTGCGTACAGAATTTAAACTAAAGGTGTGGATTTTTTAATGTATTTATTTTCCTTTTTGCTCTCATTAAATTTTCAGAAGTAATTGCCCTAGTTAGAATTCAAATGGAAGGGAAGGTGCAGAAAAAGTCTTTGAAACCAGGAATTAGGACTCGTCCCTCAGAAAAACAAGAGTAGATTAAAAATATTAGGTAGCAAAGTTGTCTTTGATTAATCAAGAAATCTCAAAAGAGGAGAGAAGTCCAGGAAGGTTCAGGTGATTTTTAAAAGAAAGAGGCAGGAAGAGACACTTTTTTTAAAGTCTTACTTATAAGAACAGATTAGGTGCACAAATTATGCTGTAAACACTGGAGCTCATGAGGCTTGCTTTCTTATGGGTCTGGGCTCTGAGCAACCTGATCTGGTTGAAGATGTCCGTGCTCGTTGCAGCTGGGTTGGACTAGATGATCTTTGGAGTTCCTTTCCAACCCAAACTAATCTTTGATTCTGTGATTCTATGAATAATAACAATTTGTATTCAAAATAATAATTTAACCACATATAGAAATCCTTATATGAGTTCTCTGATCTCTCAGAAGGTATGTGCTCACATTACAATTTTTCCCTTTTCAGCTGTCAGTTCTCCTAGCTACCTATTTTTTATAACTTTTAAATGACAAAATTTAAGTTATTGTGAACGTCTCTCAATTTGGTTGGTTTTTTTGAAATTAACTAATGGTTAAAAAATTTTTAGGAGAGACGAACAAAGAGATAACTATAATATTCCAAGTCTTATTTCCAAAAGATAAATGAAAGAGGAAAAAAAAAAGGTAAATATATTTCTAATAACTCTGTTCATAACTTCTTTATTCACACCAGTGACACTACCAGAATTTCTGTGTCTCATTATGACCCATCCAGCTTCAAATTCTGCTTCTTTAATTGTTATGCGATCACAAGTTCCCATAGAGACTAATATCCATTGCCATTGGTTTACTGATATTCAGTTATGTTCATTCACTGATTCTATGCTATGGTCCCTTTCAGTTTTTTAATGTGAGACATGAGTCAATGCATTATGTTTGGTTTTTTTCTTTAACCGATAGAGCAACAGGCGAATGTAATTTCTTTCTTGATAAATGATAAGTTGTCCAAGGTTATACACCAGGTTAAATTCCTGGTAACAAAAGTATCCTGAATCACATTCTTTGACTAATACAACAGAAATTTCATGTGAGGAATAAACTCATTCCACCTATTATCCCCGTTACTGGCTTTGCATCTCCAATAAAGGAGGCAGGAGGACACCTAATTATCTAGGTCATTTGGGGGACTCATCGACAGTCAGCTCTAGCTTCGTGTTCTTGTAATTACTGTCTCTGTAGGAAGTTAATTCTTTATAATGGAGATGAAAATACTGGTAAGGGCTGGAATCAATCAGTCCCTCAGTTGTAATTTATTGACTCTCAGGTGCTAGTGTGACTTCTTGTAGCTGAGAAGTAAGTGTCTCAGAGATGCAATAATTTCATATGTATTTCTCTAGTCCTTGAAAGTCTAGAATAGACCACCGGAGTGTTCAGGAGAACAAACATCTTATTCCACGTTAAGATGCACTGAAGCATCTCAGCTGAGTTAACATTTGTAGCTGACAGGTATTGTCCAGTTGTGAAGTGGCAATTTTACAGATATTTTGGCCTTATGCAGCTGTTTGACCATATTCATAGAATCATAGAATAGTTTGGGTTGGAAGAGACACTTAAAGTCCATGTAGTCCAACTGCCGTGCTAGCAGGGATGTCTTCAACTCGATCAGGTTACTCAGAGTCCTGTCCAACCTGACCTTGAATCTTTCCAGAGATGAGGCATCTACAGCCTCTCAGGGCAACATAACATATTTGCTCTGTTGTTCTTTGCCACAGAGATATCTGCATGGGCTTGGCAATATAATGCCTTTTTGCTGGACATTTTCACTCTTATTCCTAAATCAAATGTTATCTCTTTGAATTCCTGCTAAGTTACTTCCTCTCAGGCATCTTTGTTTTCAGCAATGGAGAAGATGCCGTTTGTCATTCTTTGTGACAGGTATGATATTGATATCACAAAGCCCGAGGGGAATAAAAGAATAAACACTTGATAGAAGTATGATTTCAGATTAATAGTTGCCTGGTGAAGATTCATGATAAAACATCCCATAAAGACATTACTTGCCCACATTGCAGAATTGCTTTAGGAGTCACGACTGAGTGAAATAGAGCAGAAAGAGGCAGCCTCATTTCAGAGGATGTGTGTCTCATTTGCAGTCCTACCTCTGCTCCAGACATCTGGTGAAAAGTTGGAAACTATAATGGTGCTTTCTTTGGGTGAGATGAAGACAGGGGTTTTTTGAGTGGTAGTTAGTCTTCTCATGGTATTATGGGTCCAAGCAGAGGAGAAATATTCATAGATATGACTATCTACTTATATGAAATATTCATATATATATATATATATATGAGACTGTATTCTGTGATAAACACATTTTT
>NW_009634566.1:0-12439 GCF_000690535.1 Cariama cristata | reverse complement strand
GTTTGTCCAAAAGGTAACCACCAACTGGCTGATGAAGGGAGAGCTAGAGAGTCTTGTCTTTAGCGATGAAGCTGGCTTAAATCTCCTTCCATGACATCCAGTGTCACACTGCACTTTTCTGTGCCCTTCATAGACCTAGTGCAACTGTTGATTTCATCATCATTTGGATGAGATTTTTCTGGGTGTTTAATCTGGATTATTTCAGTGGTCTTCATCTTTACAGTGGTACCAGTGCAGAGTGAGCAGTAGTAGCCATTCTCACTGCAAGTATTAAATTGTTTTAATCACACCGATAGTGACATCCAGAAAACAATCTTCATTTTATAGATGGAATATAAATCGGAGAAAGTTTCAGACATCCATGTAGCATAGGCTTACAAGAAGCTTCTTTTAAATTTCCTTTCAGTATAAACTAACTATATAGGAAAGGATATAAACCTTTGTCTCGAAACCCAATTATAGTTGATTTCTGGCTCATCAGACAATAAAGCCGAGAGGCTGTTTCTTTACTGTCCAAACCCACCTGAAACATCTACTGTCTTGGCGACTTAGGTTTTATTTTCACGGAACTCCAGCTGTTGTTGGTGAGAACAAATATCTCAGGAATAAATTACAATGTCTTTTTTTCCTGTATCTAGAATCTAAACAAGAAACATGCACAATCCTGTATATAGCTTTTAGATACTTTTACAGTAATACATAGAGGAAGGACTTGTGGTACCAGACTTCCTGTATTGCAGTAGATTTCAGTATTTCAGGCCATAGAATAGACTGTGCAATAACTGGAACTGAGAATAAAGATAAGCGATTACTTGGTACTTTGGTAATAGTAAGGATTATGGTGCTAGCACAGGAGTTAGCAAATATATTTCTTTTCTCAAAGGGAGGTTTACAGACCACTGGGCTTTTACCTAACAAGTTACAATGTATATGTCCATGGATTAATGTCAAGGAAGGAGTCTGAAATTGTATGCTCTTGCTTTTGCCATTTCTGCGTTACTACCATTAAACTGAAAGCCTGGAGAAGAGCAGGGAAAAAGAAAAGCAAAATAAATTATTTGCTCTAGGAACAGCAGGACTGGTGAAATCTGGATTGCTACTGATGGGTGTCTGCGTTCCCTGTCCACGGTTACTGTTTAACCAAACAGGGGCATGTACTACTATGTGCTGTGGCTGGTTGGGGGTTACTTGTGTGGGGCATCTGAAAAGAATTAAGGGTTTCGAGTTGCATGTCTTTCACATGAAGAGACACTGCTCGGGTGTTGCTCTAGTGCTGCCAGTTTTCGCAAAACCGGTAGGCACTTCATCAGTGAGACTCTGTCCTTTGGGAACGCAGCAGCACTGTCCAGTTAGTTTGCTTTGTATGGATCTGTGTCGCTGGGATTTAACAGGGCTTGAAGAAATCGTGTTTCTTTGTCTTACTTGTTTATAAGCTTTTTCTAGTACTGTTATTCTTTTAAGATAATTGTTTAAATTAAATGCTGTGCTCCGGAAAGAAGCTGGTTTTATTTTACTTTGGCAATTGTTCATTCATGGTGGTTGTTACGGTATTTCAGAAACTGAAATTTTAGTTTCAGTGAACTGCTGCCTAAGAGTTACGCCTCTGATTGGTCTTTGAATACACTGTTGTCCTGAATTTATTAAATATACTTTCCACTTAAAAAAAAAAAATTCCTAAAAAATGGCCGTTAATGCAACAAAGCTAGCAGCAGCTTCATTCCAGTCACAGCCTTTGCTTAAAAGCTACACAGTTAAAAGGTAGTGGAGAGTGAACTGCTCTTACCCAAAGAGGAGGGTATTTCAGGTGACTTTTGTGGCTCGGTGAAAGGGCAGTAGTGATTTCCAATGTTTATCTTTTTGCATGTGTTCTATGGCAACAGGACTTTGGCCTTCAGCAATGCCATTTTAGTTCATTGCTCCTAATTGACAAAACTTAAATTGCTTATAATATGTTTAAAAATACAGATAATTCTATTTGAACTGAACATTGTTAGTTGCTAGGTATTAGCAAGAAGCAAATTCTCCCTCTTGCTGTAGGTAGCCTACAGGTTCACTGCTGGTGAACAACCCCAAATTGCATTCAGGAACGAGTGGCATACCACACTGACTCAGTCATGGCTGAAATATAACCCCTGTGGTCCTGAATTGTGGCTTGCAGCTATCCCTAGGTTTAACGTGGAGATAGATACTTATGTTGGGTGTCTATAAAGCAAGTTCTAGGAGGGCTGAGCTGATTTTTGTTTCTGTATTTTATTCTTTGTCATATAGAGGGAATCACATTAGGCAAAGATACGTTCAGAGGTGCTTTGGAATTCAAGAATGTTGAGTTTGCATATCCAATGCGTCCAGAAGCATCAATTTTCAAAGATTTTAGCCTTTCCATTCCAGCTGGCTCTGTTATGGCTCTGGTTGGCCCAAGTGGCGCAGGGAAATCGACTATTGTATCCCTCCTGCTGAGGCTGTATGATCCTATCTCAGGTATGTTTTGTGTGTTGCTCTCATTTGTGACAACTGATGCTTTACATCTCATGTACACCTTGTAAACGGTCGAGGTTCCTGTGCTTGAGGTCCTGATGTGACTATTCCACTGGTGCACCGTGCTTCCCTCTGGGATGCCTGGTGCCTGCATGGCTTTGCATTTCTGATCCACCAGTATGTGATTCCCCAGGGGTCCTTGTTCTCAACTGTGCTTTCTGCCTCTTCTCAGTACTTGTCAAACATGCTTGACTTTACTGTATCTTAATTTAAGGTACTATCACCGTCGATGGCTTTGATATCCGCCAGTTAAATCCACTGTGGTTCAGGACAAAGATTGGAACAGTGAGTCAGGTAAGGAAGAAAAAAAAATTCTAAGTGAGTGAAATAATTTCATGTGATCAACTAGCCGTGACTCACTTTCCTTTTTAAAACTATGTAATCTTGCTTCTCAGTGAAATCCCTCCACCTCACCATAACTGCTCTTGTGCATGCTTTGTTCTTAAAAGAAGTACTCAGAGCTAGTCCCATTATTCTGTAGTCTGTTTTTAAATAATCACAGAGATTCAAAGTGTTAGCTTAGAAGAAAAGTGTGCATGTGGAGACTGGAAAGTACATTGTTGCAAATTATATAGGTATAACCATCCTGATGTTTGCTATGATATGTTGAAGAAAGTAACACAAAGCTTAACATTTAATCACATTTTGTATTAATGGAAGATACACAATTGTATTTTACACAACCATTTGAAAACTGATCTTCTGTGCTCTGTGTTGTTTCCAGGCAATCACAATTCCATTAGGAAAGCATGAAAATACTGAACTGTTGGCACTTTCTCTTGTAGCGCCCCTCCCTAGCAACCCCCAAACTCCAGAAGTACAGAGAGATGTTCAAGGGTCTCTTAAAATTAAACTGTTTGACCAATTAAAATACGTATGTTCCTTCCCTCATCTCCCCAGATGCTTCACAGTGCAATTAACTGTTAGGTTGATGTTCAGGTTAAAAGCGTAAGGATACCTGGGTATATGTTGCATTTCAAAACATCTGCTTTATGTAATAATGCCACCAAAAGCTTTTGTGTAAAAAGTTATTTTCTTGTAGGCACATTAGCATTTTTCTTTCTGAATGTATGTATTCCACTTGAGTTACCAGCAGGGGATTCATACTGGTATTCATACTATAGCATGACTCTTTTATAAACAGAGCAGGCTTACCTTGTTTCAGACATTTTCCTATTGTACATCACTTGTGCTGTCTGCCAGTCCTCTTCTCTGTTTTAAACTCTAATATAAATTAAATGCGCAAAATGCCGTGAAATCTGTGTAGAGATTAAGAGGAGGATCATGATTGTTGCAAATGCTGTGTGGTAAAGTACAAAGGGAGGTTTTCTGATGTTTGAATGAACAGCTCTTTCTGAACTCTCCCTCAAATATTAGGAATTGAGGGTTATGTTCTGGTTTGTCAGTTAAAAAAGCAACTTACTGTTTAATTTGTTTTCACTGCCCATTTTGGTGTTAGGAGAGGGTTTTTTGTTTTTAATTCAATTGACTCTAGCTTACATATTCTTTTGTATGGATATAAAAGAAATTAATGCTGGGTCTTGTAAGTGGGATTTATGTTATTTGAGATAGAGACAATACGAGCATGTAATTACAGATCTACCATATTAATTATGTTTTTGAATTTATCAGGAACCAATTCTGTTCTCCTGTTCTATTGCTGAAAATATTGCCTATGGTGCAGAGGATCCTTCTATTGTGACTGCAGAGGAGATTCAGAAAGTTGCTGAAATAGCTAATGCTGCTAGTTTTATCAGAGATTTTCCCAAAGGATTTGACACTGTAGTTGGAGAAAAAGGCATTTTGCTTTCAGGTACATCTTTATATTGCTTATTTTATAAATCTTGATGCTATAGAGTGAAGTAAAAATCCTTTTTTTTTTTTTACCAGATTTTTCTCCAAGTCATAGCCTGCCATAAGTATTAAAAAAAAAATCCCTCCTTCATCTCCATTACCCCCCACCAACATACATGTGCCTAATTCTGCTCAGCCCAGGCATTCAATTAAAATTACTTCACATCAGTTTTCCTATTTCAATTTACTGAGCTTTTTCCACCAGGTGGACAGAAACAACGAATTGCGATTGCTCGAGCTCTACTCAAGGTAAGCGAGCACCCAAATAGCTATTTAACCACTTTGTGGGGAGGCAGGAAGGGTTAAAAAGGATGAAGTCTTTCAGTGGGAGAAGTGGAAAAATATTTTAAAAAGAAAAGTATCTCTTTTACATTAATGAGGAAGTTTGAAAGGGCGGAGTGGTTTAACTAAATACAATTTACTTATGTAAGTGCTTCTTCATATCTTTCAGTCATGTTTTTTGATAGTTCTTGCCAAACAGCAAATCATTGTACAATGGCTCACTTTCATAAGACCAGGTCAAGGATGAAGGAAGACTTTAAGAATGTGTAAACTCATATGTTACACTTCTTGTCTCTATGTGCGTCTCTGTGTACACTTCTTGTCTCTGTTCATGGGTTGATTTTTCTGGGTGGCAGCTTACTAGCACTATAGATGCCATGTCTTGGCTTTGAGGGAAGCTAGTCTGGATTTGGGACAAGATACTATTTCAGGCACAATGTTCTGTCATTTTTTTCTTCAAGGGTTGGCATGGGTCTAGCTTTAGGGCAGGCTCTGTGCTGCACAAATTTGAGGAGGCTTCTGAGGATCAGAAGGACAGGGAGTTTGGTTCAGGGACAGCCACGGGGCCTTGCAGGGAGGCAGTTTGGTGCTGATGCTCAATTGGAAGTTTTGAGCCTTGCTGAACCCAGCTTACATTCAGGTTAAGCCACACGGGTTGCTATAGCATCCTAGCATGCCCAGTTCTGCTAGATTACTGGGATTACCAGTTCTCTTTTACCACAAAGCTGATTTCATTTCATATCAAATACAATTAATTCATGGGAGTAGAGACTTTGGGGGCGGGGGGGAGTTGTAAAAAATAAATTATTAGTTGATACATATGTGTTTGGGGGTGCAGCGGAGTCCCCTCTCTTCCAGATAAAGTCTAAAGCTTTTACTGTCAACTTAATCAAGGAAGTTTGAGTTATGTACTGTAATTCAGAAGAGGTTTCTTAGGGATTTGAGTGCTTGCAACTTTTTTTTTTTTAATTTAATTGGGAAGAGTTCTTAAATGCTAGTTCTTAAGTTCTATGTACTTCATCTGTGGGTGAAATCGTGCTTGTTGGTACGTTTTTGTTATTTGTTACTAGACAGTATTATATAGCAGACTGACTGCAAGCAGAGGGTAGCTGAGCCTTTGTAAAAGGTCCGCATAAGAGCAGTAAATAGGAGATTGGACTTTTGACCACAGTGCTGCCAAGTATGCATTAAAAATCATCTCCACGTTTAGTTTGTATACTGTTCTGTTACTTCAGTTTGGAAAATTTGAAGATGGAAGAGTGTTGCTTCTGTTTTGTCCTCTCAGCATTTAGATTTCTTAAAAGTAATGCTTTGAATGACACTGGGTTGTTTTGATGAAGCACACTTACTTGGAGTTTTAAGCTGTATGAATGCTGTTCTCTATTGATAGAAATATCCAGATCTTGTCTAATTATTATTACAACCAATTTTACCTTCTTTTTCAGAATCCTAAAATTCTTCTCTTAGATGAAGCAACAAGGTAAGAAAGAAAAGAAACTATAGAAACTTAGAAATGATCTATCTGTGAAATGCAGATTTGGGAGGTGTTCTCTCTTCTTCCTCTGCATGCCCTTGCACAAATTATCTAGCCCCTTATTTTTCTCTACCCACAAAAAGAATGTGCTTTGTGGATGGTGTGAATTGGCTGGGAGACCTGTGATAAAAGCTGTTTATGCAAAGTGGAAAGGATAGCTGGTACACTGTGTTCTAATTTTTCATGGAGTTAAATTTGTAATACGTAACTTAATTTTGAAACATCTACTTAAAGCTTTTTTGTATCTTTAGTTTAAATGAAGATCTTAGTGTAAAAGAGAGATGATTACACTGCAGTATAACTTAATTTTTTTCACTGAATTAATTTAGTGTTGTTTCTCCATGCATATTTTTGCATGTGAGACTATGTAATGCCTATAACTTGGATGTGTGCTCTAAGCATATTCATGAAACTTTCCTGCAGTTCTATTGGTTCATCTCCACCAACAATAGCAAGAGTTTGTAGTTTTAGCAAAATAAGTCTAATGCATACAAATCTAACCTGTCTTACAAGAACAAATATCCTCCTCTTTCCCCTCCCCACTTCCTATTTCTTACTAGTGCTTTGGATGCTGAAAATGAGTATCTAGTGCAAGAAGCTCTGGACCGGCTGATGGAAGGGAGGACGGTCCTAATTATTGCTCATCGTCTGTCTACTATTCAGAATGCTGATTTTGTTGCAGTCCTTGGCCAGGGTAAAATTCTTGAATGTGGCAAACATGAGGAACTACTTGCAAATCCAAATGGACTTTTCAGGAAACTAATGCAGAAACAAGCTTTTCTTCAGAATAGTGATACTTTTACATTAGATTTACAGTCCAGAGAAAAGGACATATTAAAAGAAAATGTATGAGAGAATGTATGAATAATGGAAGCTTACAAACTACAAAGAATATAACTTATGTTTCAGTTATGTAAAGTAAATGTTATATTTTTCCAAAATGTACAAAATATTCTTTTGAAACTTAAATGTGTTTAAACTTTTTATTGAAAGCTTTTTAATAATTATTGCAACTTTTTAAAATGTCTATCACATTGAGATAATTTCAGTGTATAGATTTTTCTGCTTTGTGTTATGTTAATTGAGACCATTTAGTATCTCGTTTGCTGTAATGCACTGTATGATGATGTGCTGCGTTCTCAAGTAAGTTCAGTATTTTAAGGGTAATTAAATGACAATTATAATTTTCATATCATTGTCTCTTCCCTTTTCAAGGAACTTTTGCTTTCTGTGCTTGTTGGTAGTCTTAGAATGCTGAAATTCAAAAATGTGTGACACTAAGGTACTCTGAAAGTTGTATCTGACATCCTTTCAGTTGCCATTTGTTCTGAAATGTGAAAGTTGATTATGATCACCATCTACAGTTACTGTAGAGAATTACATACAAGAACACATTTTGGAGAGTGGAAACATGAATTGGAGGAGAGTTTTTTAAAAAACAAACAAACAAAAGCCCAGCAAAAAAAGCAACCAAACAAAAAACCTAACTGACTCTACATAAGGACAAAGGAAGTGTATTAGTGTATTGTCAGCATAGGAAAATATAAAATTTGCATGCATTTTCTTCTCTTCTCTGTTTTCCCAGTTCTTTAGTTTCACTTCCCTTCTAAGGTGATGTCCAAACCCACATTCATATATGTAAGTCATTGTACTTTTTTAAGGCATACGTAAGTTTTTTTATTGTTACTTAAAATTTCATTCATGGAAATCCCAGGTTTTGCCTAACTACCTTATTAGGGACGACTAGTAAACTACCTTCTCAAGGGCAACTAGTAGAATAAAACTGCAGGAGGGTACATTTGGCAGTAAAGAGTAGGCTTCATGTTTCTAATTTAAGAATCTCTTCCAACAGAATCTCTCTAGACTTTCTGAAGATGCAAAACCCCACAGGATAATTTAAAAAAGCTAGAAGCTTTCCAGGTCACATTAAAACTCATTTATGCTAGGAAACGTGGTTGCTGGGAAATTTCTTTGGCACTAGATGAGGGACCTAGCGCTCGGCAAGCTTACAGTGTTTATCTAATGTGTCATTAATGGCACTTTGTGGAACACAGTGAAAATGCTAATGAGATCCCTGTGCTAAGGAATGAAAATAAAATTACATACAGATGTAATTTTATCTTCTTATATAGTTTTACTAGCGTAGCTATTGTATTAAAGGTATGCCAGAAATACCGCTGACCCAGTGTTTAATTTCCGTGCTGACTACCAGTGATTGTCTTTATAATGTATTTAGAGGGGCTTGAAATTTAGTCTTTACTCATGTAATCTCTCCTTATGTGAGAGGCAATGAGCCCCTTTATTCATGTGTTTACACAGGTTACAGGAATTACGTGCAGCCGAACTGAATGCATGTTTCATGTCTTTTGTTCATTAGTTGTTCTGGCAGGGTTGCAGTCTACAGCAAAGCGTGAAAAGCTACAGAAAAGCTTTAGGCCACAGAAAGGTGAATGTCTGTCCTAACAGGTACATGGGATAACAGAGTTTATTCTGGTTAGAGCCACTCAAAATACTCCTTGGAAAAAAACACAGACCTCAACAAGTTCAGAAAACAAAGTTTCTCACTTAATCTTCCTTAAGTTTCTTTCTTAATCTGCAAGTAGAAAGATTTGCTGGACAACTTCAGATTTGTGGTTTGCAGACTTACAATGTACGTCTGTGAAGTGTGCACGAGCAGTGGTAGTCAATACTGGGTATGGTTGCATTTTGAACTGTAGGAGCCCTAGTAGCTTAATGTGAGGAAAAAGGTGTGAGAAAGAGAAAAATTAAAACACTGCATTCTTTTTGTTACATGAGTTGAAGACCTTCCTGTCTCAGGTGGAAACTGTTGGTGTATCTCTAACAATCCTCATAGGCGTCTTTTGCTAAGGACTACAATTTCATGCTTCTGTCTTGTGCAGCATGGTCCGTAGGACAAAAAGGGGCCACGCAATGTAGAAAAGACTTAATGCAAGAGTATCCGAGTGTGCATCAGAAAGAAGTATAAACCAAACTTTCTTACACTCACTGACTGTATTTTCCATCATTGCCCCCTTGAGGTTTTAGTAATAATACTGTATACCTGCTGTTTGTTTTCATTAAGCTACTATTACTAAGAGGAGGTTCAGTTCCATGAGGGATGGTACTAACAGCTCAAAACACGCTCCTAGTGTATTCCAAAGGCCAAAAGGTACTCAGAAATGGTTTTGATCACAGGCAGATACAATTTAAGTCAAATTAGACTTACCCAGCATTTCCTGAAGGAAAGGCCAGACCTTCCTCAGAACTGGTAGAGGTTTCAAAGTGTGCTTGTAGTCATGGTGCAGCACAGTATATAAGACCATCTCTCTTCAATGCCGCACACACTAGTGTTCAACTTCTTTGGCCTAAACATATCTGTGTAGAAAATTAGTAAAGATTATTTCCCAGGCATTAAAAAATAAATTTAATTAATTTTACATGCACACATGTATATTGGATATGTAATATAAACATTTTTGAGTTTCTATCACTAGTTGCCATATTTTAGTTGACGCATATGGGCATCATTTTGATGTCTTTTATTAATATTGCCTTTTTCACCCTTGCCTCAGAGGCCAGAACTAGTTCCTCCAACTTTTGCTACTCAGTCATGACTTTTGGAGCTTAAATCTTGTATCTAACTGCTTTCAAAACTCCCTTGCTAAATTGAATGTATTAGGGCTGAGTATTTGGAGACTTAATGAAACACCAGCTCTCAATGTACGCTTAATCCCTTTACTGTGTTCCTAATTAGTTTTCTGACTCTTGACAGCATGAATGTTTTCCTGAGAGAAATGAGACACTGAAAATAAATAACTTTATTACCTGAACTACTTATGAAACTATCTATTTTAATGCTTAAGTAGAGTACTGATCACAACATTGTCACTGCAGTGCATTATTGACATTTCTGAAAGAGCTAAAGTTCTTTCAACTCAGGTTTCAAGTAGTCAATGCAACTTTTTGTTTTGATCTTCTGATACAGAGAGCTGCTTTTCTGTCAAAACTTTAATCTTTGAAAAGGGAGTGGATTCCAGTTAGGAGAGTAATAGAAGAGAATGTCCTGTCTTTGTGATCTCTGCCAATTCTGTCTTCACATTTCCACTCCTTGACAGTTTCAGCTGTCTTGAATGGGGAGAATTGTTTGCAGTTGCTTAAGGGGTCTTAAGCTCATGATGCAAAGATCCACTAGATGAATACTCTGACCTGTTAGGGAAATCTGTATTCTGATGAGCAAGACATTACATATCTTATGAAGAAGGAAATGGTACTGATCTTTTATACACATCTTTGTTTAAATATTTGCATTGTCCCATAAGGCATATTCAGTTCACCAATTCATGAGAATTTTGTTTCCTTTGCAGATGATGGAGCTTGCTGCTATCCTTTCAAGCTAATTTTCTTTCTAAATAGGTAGGCAGCTATTTGTGGCTAGTCTACCCAAGCAGTATTTTCTACACCGTTTTTCAATCCATCAATCAATTAATAAAAAACCAGAAGTAAAAAGATGATCAATCCCATGTATTTTGAAGTTGTGGCTCTAATGTAAGTCCGCTATTTCCATTCTCTTAGTTCAGGCTCCCACTACGTCAGTATTGTCAGAATTGCCTGCTTTTCATGTGAAAAACAAATACCATGTGAATCCCAGTTCAAGAACTGGTTATGTTCTGCTAAATCAGCAGAAACTATTTCTGTGCGAAAAATGAGATTTAAAGGTTGAGTTGGATCCTCTCTGCTGAAGATGGAGCTCTTAACACAGGGCTGGGACAGCAAAAGGAATTCCCTGAGGAAGCGCAGCCAAGTGTATTATATAGGATTCAACCAGCAAAAAACGACTGCTCACACTGCATCATCTTAAATATTTTAGGAACGAGATGTGAAGGGGAGCTTTCAGTTTTAAAATAATTTGAATGTCACTGTTCATGGATGTTGGGAAATGTGGATGGCAGCTTGAATTTTACTCAGTTTTTCCCCGTTTTCTTGTTTGTGTGTGCATTTCCTGGCTTGGTTTTCTTGGTGAAAAAACAGTAACACGATGATTTAGAATCGCTGCATGAGGTGTACTACAGGCGGCTATATAGAAGGATACTACGTTAATGTAACAGTATAGTGAAGGTCCACTAAATGTTCATATTTTGCTTTTCCCATAAAATCAAAGCAAAAGGAGACAAAGTTAAAAGGCAAAGCACTGAAACAGATAGGTGCCTCATACTTCAGCACTGCCAGATAAACCATCTCAGGTTTATCTCTGCATTTCAGGTTCAGTCGTGTTGGACCACAATCCACACAGAAAGCTTAACCGCCATAACTCTTTTTAATCAAAGAACATATTTTTGAAAAATGATGGGAAAATTCTTGAATATTCTATTTTTAGTTAATTTTATCTTAACTAATTAGCTTCATTGATAATATACAAACAACTCAACTTCTTCCCCAAGTACGTGGTACATATGTGCCTTCTGAAAGCTCTTTTTCATACAAACCAATGCAGTTTTTTTCTTTCAATGAGAAAATTTAGTTTTCCTTTAAGACTAAAATCTGTACCGTTGAATAGTTGTAGTGCATCTTATTTACCACAGATGTGAAACATGCCGAGGTTCGCATGGAATGTTTTTGCTTCATGGTTTTTCTTGGGGGACATTTTGGGGACAAATTTGGGGACAAACAGAGGTTACAGCACAGGCTGTTTTAAAGATCAGGTAAGTCTATTAGTGAAATACACATCCTTCTAAAAGTACCAACAGCAGTTTGCAATGGTCTTTCAATGAGAGTTTTTTGAGTGTATCCAGCCACCCTTCTCTGCTTGAGTTAGTTAGCGCCAGAACTGCATGAACTTGGTGAAAACTGGTTCCCAAATCCAGCCTTGTGAATCCCTTGGTGAGTATCCCAAAGGACCAAGCTTTATCTGGCCGCCGTCTGGAAGATCTGAGTGAGGGGACCCATGTTTTTGTGAGACCTAACACAGCTGGCAGCCTGAGCTGGTGAGTCAGGAAAGCAGCTGCTGAGGCTCCTGTGCTGAGGAGGAGGGCACGGTAAGACAGCCATCCTCTGAAGGTCACAACACACCAGTCAGCCTGAAGCGGTCTCGTTCTCCTCTCCCCCTGCGGAGAGGAAAAACCCTCTTGTGAGGCACGGTGGGAGCACTGGTTCAGCTCAGGTAGAAACTGGACACTTCTGCGTTAACGCCTGAGCCTGTCACAACTACGATGTGTCTGTGAGGTAGTGTCCCCCTGC
>NW_009634565.1:0-3615 GCF_000690535.1 Cariama cristata | reverse complement strand
ATCTCTTTAAGGATGATAAAAAGATGAGATTCAATGGGTCACATGTACCCAGTAGTGATATGCTGAAGATCCCAGAGGGAAAAAAGATCAAAATGGAAACTCAGGTCTGTGTTTTTAAAAATAATTAAGTGAGATTATTTTCTAGCATTATCATCTCTGTTAAATTGTGAGCTCTACAGCTCTCAGAGTATAACCCAGCTGACAAAAAATGCAGGCTCTTGAATTTAAGTATTTCTAAATACAAGCAAATTTATTAAATAGATGGGTAGGAATTCACTCTAAGTTATTATTCCCCTTTATTTTGCATAAAATTCATGATTTGTTAATTCCTATCAAGTATAGGAAAAAAAATACCAAAATCCTCTCAAGTTGAGGGCTTCAATGATGGCTATATTAATGAAATATAATAGGAAGGGTTTTTTTTAATAACCAAATCTATTTTCTCATATGTACTTTATCTATCAAAGTGACAGGAAAAACTGAATATGGAAGTATTTTTTCTAGTTTTTTTGAAGAATATTACTAAGCACTCAAGATTTAGGATGTTGGTTTTTTACTTTAACTGTGCCTAAAAGTAGCTACATCTGCAGAAATGGTTGGTCAATCAACAATTTCCTTTAGACCTATCAAAATGTATCTGTGTGTCATTTTGTACACTTATATCCTAAAATGGGCAACTTCGTAAGTTTCCTAGAATGTTTTTCATTATTTTTATTGAAAATAAATTTTGAAAAATTACCAAATTTACTTTGCATATTTTATTCTAGTCCCTTCCCTTCCCTTCCCTTCCCTTCCCTTCCCTTCCCTTCCCTTCCCCTCTCTTTCTCTATAACACTGTCCTGTGCTGAGAAATTGCAGATTTTTGTGGTTTCAGTAATTTATTTAGAACTGGCCAGTACTCATCACAAATCATTATCTGTGCTCAGTAACCTATGTTCAAGATGTTGATGACCACGGCTAGTTCAGAGCAAACGAGTGTGCATCCTCACTTATCACAGAAGCATTAGCAAAAAGGAAACTTGCTTAACTTCCAAAAGGGACAAAAGCCCTTTTTGCCTATTCAAGGTGATTACTTCCTTTGTAACCTACAAAAGATCTTCACAGGTCACAATAGACTAGTGTAAACAAGGCACTGTAGATATACTGTCTTGCCAGTAAAGAGATCTTTGACCTCAAGAACTCTGAAATACGTATTATAAAGTAAAAATAACATTTTTAATCAAAACTAAAAGAGAGAAGGGCTTTTCTTCATTCACTATTATTTTTAATCTTTGTAATAGCAGTTTTCTCTAATAGTTTAAGCATGCAAACTAATCCAGCTGTTCCATTACAACAATCCTTTTTATCATACTTCATTTTGGCTTTGATAAAGGCAATATTGACTCATTTATTCCTGCAGGATCAACTGTCCTTTGCGAGACTGCAAGTGTCAGGTATGATGCACTTATTCATGAGGAGGGTATCACGGTCATCCCTGATGGGCCAAGAGTGCTGTGGATTTTAGATCTGTTCCAGGTACTCCCAAAAGATCTATGAAATTCTTGTTTGCCCCAAACTTTAGAAACAGAATAAAGAAAAAACTATTAAATATTCTTTTCATGTGGGATGTGGACGTTTCCCTGACTCCTCTGAGTGATGGCAGTTGACCTACTGCGCTACGGTAGAGGAGCAGGACACTCTGTTTTAACACCTGTGTAAGATCATGTGACCATCATCTCATGAACTGCTTTATTTTTTGAGTTGGTTTGGGTTTTGTTAGGTTTTTTGTTTGTTTTTCTTTAGCTCACATTTTGATAAAGATAGGATAAAGAGATTGTTCTCTTACTTTTCCCATTCCCTTTGTCACTGATGACATAAACTGTTTCATTAAAGACGTGGATTAGTTAGAAATTTTGACTTGATATCCTTTGTAGAGCTCAAGAATATCCAGAATGCTGCTGCACAATTTATTCTTGTAACTTGTTTCCATTTTGACACCAGCCTTTATTTTCTCTTTTCTGATTCCTTTTCTTCTGTCACATCAAATATAAGCTAGTAGTCTTTACTGTCTCTGGTCATGATGCCAGCCAAAAAAAAACCAACAACAACAAAAACACACTTGACAGTCATTATTATGCTGTTGTGCTAAGTCTACTACTTAGCACACTGACAACATTAGCTCATCATTTCCTTTAACTTTCTGTCTGTTTGCTTATATCAATCTAGTTGTCTTTTGCCCTGTACTTAATTTGAAAGCCCTTTGGAGCCATTTGAAGGTCAGTAAAGTTCAGCCATGGGCATTACAGAAATGAAATAAATAACTCTTAATATTAATCTCCAGAATCAGCTAGATAGCATGAGACTATGAGAGCTTTTAGAGCTAGATGGAATTACAACACTCCTAATACTGCTGATAACGCAATATTGATTGTATAAAAGCTGTGAACACTACACAGATTTTATAGAAACACATAGAAAAATAAAACTAATTCCAGTCTTCTTTCCCTTTTTTTTGGACTTGTGTCAGCAGTGGTGTTGTAAATAAAGAAATAATCTTGAAATTAAAGCACTTAAGCATATGCTAAACTTCAGGCTCCTGGCTAAAATAGTGCCTAAATCGTCGTAGAACTAAGCATGTGCTTAAACAAGTTCCCTGTGCAACAATGAGACATAACCACAGTGAGAATTATTCAAGCAGACAGGCACAGTACACGTGGGTTTTTTTTGTTAAAACTAATGTCTGAAAGTCCTCTGTTTCAAGATATTTATTAACATTGATACATTTAATTAAAATATATCAAAACTACATGTGGATTTGCATCGCCGAGTGGTTGAAATTTACAAATATGTATATGCAAATTTATGTTCCACCTCTGCGGCTACCTTTTAACATCTTTTAGCACCTTTACGAGTCTGGCCTCAGAGAGGTAATGATCTTTACAATGAAAATGAGCAGTCTTAGCATATTTGATGAAAAATGTTTACTCATCTGAAAGTCATATTTTACATGTTTTGTGCCTGAAACTGGATACAGCCCTTTTACTAGTTGTGACTTCTTTATAAGAATAATTAGCATTGCAAAGGAAAGAACTATTCAGTCATCAACCTGTTCCTCATAAACCTTTTCTTTTCATAGGGATAACAGTTTCCTTCTGAAAAGAATTCTTCAATGATACTTCAATTAAATCGAATACTGTAACTAGGAAAAGTTCCATTTTTATACAAGACCAAATTGCAGTTTAGACTTCTTTGATATTGATTATATGTTACCTGGAGACTATGTTCTGTGTAAACTTAAGAGTGTGCCAGTATTAATCTTTTCCACTTGTTTCCATGGCTGACAAAATATCACTGCGGTTCAGAAAGCTGTGCTGCATCTTCCTTTAATATATCTTTAAAAAATGCTTGAAGATTTGGAATGGATTTGCTATTATATACTTTCTTATCTACCAAAAGCTCCTGTACTTGTGGAAATGTATTTCAATGACAATACAGAGCTGATTGAGTCGGATTTTTAATATTTGGGTAGAGCAAAAGACAGAAGAAGAATATTTTCATGCTTTCCGGTCAACGAACTGGGCATTAAAAAAAATGCAGAATATTCGTAACACCCTGTCCTGGTTTGGCTAAAACAGG
>NW_009634564.1:0-6287 GCF_000690535.1 Cariama cristata | reverse complement strand
AGGTTGGTCAAACAGGACTTGCCTTTCATAAACGCATGGTGGCTGGGCCTGATCACCTGGTTGTCCTGTACACGCCACGTGATGGCACTGAGGATGATCTGCTCCATAACCTTCTCCGGCACCGAGGTCAGGCTGACAGGCCTGTCGTTCCCCAGATCCTCCTTCCAGCCCTTCTTGTAGATAGGCATCACATTTGCTAACCTCCAGTTGACTGGGACCTCCCCAGTTAGCCAGGACTGCTAATAAATGATAGAAAGTGTTCTCGGTGAGCACTTCTGCCAGCTCCCTTATTACTCTTGGGTGGATCCCATCCAGCCCCATAGACTCGTGTGTGCCTAAGAGGTGTAGCAGGTCGCTAACTATTTCTCCTTGGATTATGAGGGTTTCGTTCTGCTCCCTGTCCCTGTCTTCTAGCCTCAGGGGCTGGGTACCCAGAGAACAACTGCTCTTACTGTTAAAGACTGAGGCAAAGCGTTAAGTACCGCAGCATTTTCGTCATCCTTTTTCACCATGTTTCCCCTCTGCATCCAAACAAGGACAGAGATTCTCCTTAGCCCTCCTTTTGTTGCTAATGTATTTATAGAAACGGTTTTTATTGTCTTTTACAGCAGTAGCCAGATTAAGTTCTAGTTGGGCTTTGGCCCTTCTAATCTTCTCCCTGCATAACCTCACAACATCCTTGTAGTCCTCTGAGTTGCCTGCCCCTTCTTCCAAAGGTCATAGACTCTCCTTTTTTTCCTCAGTTCCAGCCAAAGCTCTCTGTTCAGCCAGGTTAGTCTTCTTCCCTGCTGGCTCGTCTTTCGGCACATCGGGACAGCCTTTAAGATTTCATACTTGATGAATGTCCAGCCTTCCTGGACTCCTTTGCTGTTCAGGACAGCATCCCAAGGGACTCTGTCGAACAGGACCCAAAGCCTGCCCTCTGGAAGTCCAAGGTAGCAGTTCTGTTGACACCCTCTTTACTTCTCTGAGAATTGAAAACTCCGTAATTTCATGATCACTATGCACAAGACGGCCTCCAAACATCACATCAGTCCTTCTCTATTCACAAATAACAGGCCCAGCAAGTGTCTTCCCTAGTTGGCTCCCTCACCAGCTGTGTCAGGAAGGTCTCTTCCACACACTCCAGGAACCTCCTAGACTGTTTCTCCTCCTCTGTGTTGTATTTTCAGCAGACATCTGGTATCTGGTATGAGGAGAGCAAATCAATGGTTTTGTTCAGTTATTCAAATAACTAAAAACATTGTACGAATTCATGCATTATGAATATGTTAAGGTACTGTACTACAGGTACAGTGCTTGCAGATGAAGCCTGAACTGGCATTAAACTAACTATCTGAAGCTGTCTGTGGCCTCACAGACGGTAATTTACACTCTTCTCAAAGGTCCTCAGTACTGACAAACTTTAAGTTGAGATCCAGTCCTTAAAACAGTCAAAATAAGTAAGTCACGGTAACAAAGGGAAATAGATTCAAGTTTCAGATTTCAGGGGTTTCCAAAGGTGATCATGGATTGAAGGTCTGATTTGTAACTGCTTTCAAACTGCTTCCCTGCCTAAAAGAAAGGGTGGACCCTGCCTAACAAGGCACAGCCTACTTCCCCACACAGCAAACGTAAGCCTACCAGCAACGGGTTTGCTTTTCTTAGCTTTTGCAGTAGTTATTTTTAAAGAGACTACCTAGACTTAACAGGCTTCTATAGACTCACTGGACTGAATAGATCTTCCACCTGAATTTCAATGCAGCCCAAGGAGAATTTCAGCAGAGCTGTTCTCCCTGTTGTCAACTGCAGTTGAATCTTTAACAAAACCAGAAAAAAGAAAGTATTTTTAAAGTCCAAATTGGTTTCAGTGTTTGGGAAAACAGTAATTGCACTAGCTATAAAAAGTAATCCATTATGCGATATTAGAATGTAAAATGAATCCTGTAGGAAAGTACAGTCCTGTGGTACAGGGTAGTACAGTGGAAAAATACTGAATTATACACAGCTATGCACCATAGGAGGACTTTCCAGCTCACCTGAAATATTATTTGAGATGGCATGTCTCTCCTGGGATAAAATGAACTGTACTTGTGAGTAATGCATATAGTTCTCAGAAAGCACTAAATCACATTTCTTATGGGTAACTGATGCCGTTCTTTGCCCAATAAACAAGCTGCTGTTAAACCATTAGATTTCTCAAATAGCAAGTTCTGCCATGGAAACTGCATGGAAATAACTTATGGATTTTAAAAAAAGGAAGGATTCTTTCCCCTGTAGATGCAAAATGCCACTCAAGAAGCAAATCTGAACGATGACAAAAATCCTCACTCTTCTGAGAATTCACAGCCCATATTACAACTCTACCTATCATAATCTCTGCTTTTAGTTGTGCTGAAGTGCAAGGCACAAGTGAAGCACAAAAAAGAGAAAAGGCTGAATGCATATTCTGAATCAGTCCTAAGAGGTGACCCTAAGAGGGTCTTGAAAGTTCTCTGTACTTGGAATCTTCTCTGAAATAACCTGGAGTTTCACACAATGTGCAAACATAACCAAACTATGTATAACAGGGGAATGGCTGATAAAGCTGATCATCCTGGAAACTGAGTGTGTGGCATTCTCCAGAGCCATCAAGATGAAACAAGAACAGTGGAATAACATGTTGCATTTAACAAAAAGGGGCATAAACAAGATATAATTACATCATATATTTAAAATTATCTATTTTGTAGCCTTGGGGTGAAATAAAGCAACTGCCCAACAAACCTTCCAATGTAAAGCTGGATGTGAAAATTCATGCAGCAAACTGAAATTTCATGGGAAACATAGGTAAGAACCCAAATGGAAGTACTCAAGGTGAAATTTAGCCCTGGCAAGACATTTAGTCCAATGACTAATATCCAGAATCCAGCTAAAGGCATAAAACAGTGCTGTGTAACCCAAACACAGATTTAGCTGTGCCACTGTGGTATGGCCTCTTGCCACGCACCTCTGTAGCCACTGTAAACAGGGCTTCCACCTCTGGTAAGGGTGGCTCTGGTACTGAAGCAAAGAGCTGCATTTACCACAGTATTCCAGTCATGGGGCAGCATCTTAATTAATTATCCCACACAAAACTTAGGACAAGGGGAGATGTGCTGCTCTGGCAGCTGAGTGCATTCAGAGTGGTGCTGGGGTTTCCTGCATTGCACTGCACTGTGCTGTGTAGAAATAATTCTCTGGCTCTTGTAGCACCAATTCTTGAGGGAAGCCAAAGGGTTGTAAAAGTCATGAGAGTAATAGATCACAATCATTATCTCATCTAACCTCCTGAATACCTGAAGTTAGATCAAAACAAGCCTTTTAGAAAGACCTCTGATTTTTATTAAGATTTCAAGCAACATTGAGTAATTGGTCCCTATGTTATCCTCATTGCTAGAATAGTACACCTTACTCAAGGTTGAATTTGTTAAACTTCCAGTCACATGATCACCTTATATCATAATACTATAAATTTAAAGACTATAAAACCCTCCACTATTATGCCTCTTCCATATACACGGACCTACACACAGTGATTTAATTCCTTCTTACCCTTTTCTTTGATAAGCTTTGACTGAGGTCCTTAAACCTCACGTTAAAACCAATTTTCCATCTTGAAAGGCAAACACCAGATCTGGACACAGTATTCCCGTCCGTTGTTTTATGGATGCTAAATACAGAAGAAAGATCATTTCCCTAGTTGTATTTGCCGTTCCTTGTTATATACTCAAGGATTGCATTAGCCCTTTCCACAACATCGCACCAACATTACACTGAGCCTGCTACGTAGGAACACCCTTCCCCAAAACAATCTCCATTCCTGGAAGTAACCATTGTGTTCTTTGTCACTTGCTTGCAGCAGTATTAAAACACATTCTTTTTTAAATGTAACAATTTAATCCAGCTATTCAGATAATTCTTACCAGTCATTTGGACAGTTTATTACAGAATCATAGAATAATTTAGGTTGAAAAGCACCTGAAAAACATCCAGTCCAACCTCTTGCTCAAAGCTAGGCTAACTTGACAGTAAGAGCAGGTTGCCTAGGTCCTTTCCCAGTGAGGTTTGAAAATCTTGAAGGATGGAGATTTCACAGCCTCTCTGGACAACATCTTTCAAAGTTAACCCACTTTCATGGTGATTTTTTTTTTTTTTTATATAATCTGTGTTATCTAAAAGCATAGCCACTGAAGCCTTTATATCCGTATTTTAGATCTTTGAACAAAATACTAGATTTTGTTTAAAAATTTAGCCAGAAAAGGTCTACAGGCATCTTATTAGCAATAGTCTTGTTCTCTGGCACCTGAACACTGACTACATGTTAAAGATGTGTTAGTAAGCCAGTTTCCAGTCCATGTGAAATAAAATCTGTTAATTGAGTCTAGTTTCATTGGTTTGGTAAACATCATGTAATATTGAATTAAAAGCTCCAATCAGCCCACAACAAGAAGAGTGAGAGTCAGACCAGTTGCTTCTGTCTAAAAAGATCTACTTTCCAAGACGGCAGGCTGGCTGGCACTCATTCTTTTTGACTGCTTTTGGCGTCACTTTTGCTATTAGAGTCCATTATTTCTCCTGGGAGCTGGCGAAGCAAGAGCTACTGCACAGCTCCCTGCCTCATTCCACCCCCTTTCGCTAGTTGCTGAATTCAGCTGGACAACTTCTGCAATTTTCCCAGTTCAGCCGCTTAAAGTATTCCTCAGCTAGCTCTGTAACGTTCTTGAGCATTAACTATGCAGCTATGCTGATTAGGAAATGTTTAATTTCAGTGAATGCTGCTTTTCATCTTCCTTGAGTGCAGCTAATACTCCCATTCAAGTCTCTCATCCAAGTGCCAATTAGCCCCTGTGGCAGAGCACACGAAATCTGACCAGCGGTAGATAAAAAATGGTAAACCCAGAATAAGCTTATTGCTTTCCACAGGCACCCTCCTCAAGCCTAAACATTGATTTTTCTAAAGTTTTATGTTTCTAAAAAGTTATGTATTTGGCATTAACACTACATATTTATTGCTAAAAAAGTCACTGTTTTAACTGTGTTTTGCTTCAAAATGTCTGTTTGCTAGACGGCAGTTTAAAAGAGGAAGTCTGAGGGTTATGAAGTCCTATAAGGAAAGCAACTTGCTTGGCTAATTAACTTGGCACCTTCCTTTTAATATTATTTAAACACACTTTCATATCTGTAATAGATTTTTTTCAGGTGTCATAACAAGTTGAGACTTGTCACATTAGGTTGTTATAGCTCCAAATGTGTACTTCTTCTCTGTTCAGGACTATGAATCCAATATACAGTAATGTGACTACTTAAGAGGAGCTGTTACATTTTATATCAATCCAGCTGCTATGCAAGTACATAAAATCTGCATAATAAAAATCCTTATGTTAATTTTGATTTTAAAAACTGACTGCTTGCCAGGAACTGATTTCTCGACTTTGGTGTTTTACCCAATTGAAACATTTTCTTGTCAAGATACCCAAATGGGCTACTGTTTGTTGTTTATTAATTAGAGAAATTTGTGCTGAATTCAGTTTATCAGAAGAAGTGGGTGGTTCCTATATATTATTTAAACTTCTCTAATTTTAAAACAGCTGAATGTATTTTTAATCATGGCAAAATTTCCACAGCTTCCCTAATTATCTATATTAGTGCTTAAATACCCTTGCAGTTGAAAGCTTTTGTCGATGTGTAACCTTGAACTGCTGTACTTTCAAGTCCCCTGTGGTTTGTCAGGTCCCGGTGGGTGATGAGAAGTGACACTCCACCCTGTTCCAGCGCTCCTTGGGCAAACACAAGACCGCAGGTACTACACAGAGCAATAGTTAACGAGGATGTCATTCTTCACTCAGTCATTCCTCTACACTGTTGTCCACCGTGGGGAAGGCAGCAGTAACTCTGTGGGACTCTGCCATGCTTTTCTTGGACAGCAGCTGATGTGGTTCCTTTGACTTCATGTGAACCACAAGGCTAGACAACCAGAGGGCTGCCAGCAAACCTCACAGAGCGCCAGTGTGAAATTCCACCTCCGTGGATGGTCTTCTGTGAAGGCGAAGCTCACACAAGCTGCACTTTTTGCCCCGCCACACCTGTCACCAACCTCTCGCTCTGCAAATTTCAGCACTCAGCCCCGCGCTGTGGAGACGTGTTGGGTGTGCTTTATGGGAGGTCGGTGGGCTTCCTGGGGATGGCCGGGCCGCACCCAGCAGTTCGAAAAGAGGTGGTGGCCGGACTGACGGCGAGGCCGACGGTTTGGTCCGTCCAAAAGGGCCGCTCCAGGACACGTCCCCTCG
>NW_009634563.1:0-1538 GCF_000690535.1 Cariama cristata | reverse complement strand
AGCCCCGCGCTGCCCCCCGCCACCAAGGAGAGATCCCCGTCAGCGCTGCCATTAATGAAGTTCTCACGGAGAGCAGACTTTCAATGACTAGCAACAATAAAATAAAAGGATAAAAATAATGGAGGTAACTTTCCAGAGCCTTCAATTCAGCTGGTATTTCTCTCCCCATAAGGCTTGCTGCCGGACTGCAACAGCTGCCAAGTGTTAGCAAAGAAAAACAGAAAGTATTTTTAACAACAACAAAAAAACCGCTCTGAGTTTTATCAGGTAGCTGAAATACACATTTATTCAGCCCTTAAATACAGGTCTCAGGGAGCAGATTTGTAGTGGGGAGCGTGACAACGTCACGAGAGCAGAGGGACCTCGCGGCTGGCGCTGACACCAGCGCAGCGATGGCACGCACCCTGCACCATCTGCACCAACGCTTTTCCTTGCTTGTGCTTCAACCAATCTCCCCTGCAAAGCCCCAAACCAGCCAATTCACAGTGTCAACAAGACTCAACATAATTTTGCTTCTACTGGTCTTCACCTTCCTCCATCTACCAGTGGGCTTTAGCACTGAAGTCCCCTCAGAGCAGGAGTTTCCCTGGTAGCCCCGGGCAGGCTCCCGAGCACCCCGGGGACCACCCTGGGCACCACCCCAGGGACCACCCGACCCTCATCCCCGCCTGGCTCGGGGCAGTGCCTCAGCAAACCTGGTGCAAGTAAACGCAGCTATTTCATTTCTCACTATAAACTTATTTACTGAACTTATTAAAGGTCTTGTAGTAGAAAGTACGGGAATAATTTCTGCTTTTAAGGCACTGTAAACATTTAGCAGATACACTGAGTACATTTGGGTAAGTCCTGTTTCCAGGAATACCAATCAAAGCTCGGCCCGTGCTCTGGAAAAGAGTTTAACTTTGGTTCGGAGCCGTTTCAAGCCAGGTTTAAGCCTGCTGTTTCCCTAAGACCTTAACCTGGGGCTGTCCTGCCTCCCCCCGCACCCCCTCTGTCCTCCCGGGGTTCACCCTCCGGTACAGGCGCCCAGCTCTGCAGGAGCCTCTGCAGCCGAAACGGAGCCCCTCTTGGCACAGAGCTGCCTTCCTCGGGGCTGAGGAGGAGGAGGGAGCCCGGGGAGCGTGCCTGGGGCGGCCACCCCTGCCTCCCGACGCCCCGGGGCAGAGCCGGCAGTGCAGGACACGCTGCCAGCAAGCGTCAGCCCTCCGGCTTCAACTCCATCACGGCCACTGGCCCAGCGGAGGACCTTACCCTGTCTCTGACAAGCCCAGCTGTAATGTATATGCTGTCCTGCAGCTACTGCAATTATTTTGATTTATTCAGCTAAATTAAGTCATCAGTGGCTGAGCAGAATTATTTCCAAATACCTTTCACTGATTGATTTATTTATCGTGTATTTCTTTCTATCGTTTCACAGCTGTTATTACAGAAAGGAGGAAGAAAAAACGTTAGAGGCCTTCTTTGGTTATTCCTGGTCACTTTGGGAGTTCTATGCCAAAACCGGCCCTACCGGGATAGGTACCAACCAAGTTCTGCCC
>NW_009634562.1:16257-26760 GCF_000690535.1 Cariama cristata | reverse complement strand
TGAGGGGATCCCTCCATCCGTGTTTGGGATCGTTTCCCTCCTGCTTTCCTCCCTTCTCCACCTCCTGGAGTGTCAGGTTTAGTGAGGGGGGGCTTAGAGGATGTTTCTTTGGGGTTTTAGGGTGAGTCTCTGCCAAGCGCTCTTTCTCCTCTGTAACACACCTGCACGGGTTGCTGCGGACACCACTCCTGGGTGAAGCTGTTGGCTCCAGGCAGAGTTTTCCAGACCAGCCTGTAAACGCTGGAGCCTCCTCTTTGGTTGTGTGATGGGGATGCTCAGATGTGGGGTTCACCCCCCGTTTTCATGTGTGTGTCCCGATCCTCCCCTCTCCCCACCTTTACCGATTCGGCAGCAGCTCTGGAGAGCTTTCCCAGGCAGGAGGGGCTGCGCCGTTCTCCCCCCTGCACAGGGAGGGCACCGGGACAGGCAGCAGTTTGCTCTGGCCGCTTCACGGAGCCTGCGGGGAGGAGCAGAGAGTGGGTACGAGCTCCCCAACGCCCGGGGCCAGCGTCCCAGGTGCTGCCTGACTCCGTTCCTGTTGAACCCTTCCTGAAGAGAAGCTGCGGTGCCAACAACCAACTCGTTTTGCTCGCAGAGAGCAAGAGCGGGTCTGTCGTCGGTCCCAAACAGGGGCTGCGTGCCGATGCCCTGCCCCGGCACCTGGTGCCCCATGGGGATTGCCGAAGGGGGACACAGAGACCCCGGGGCTGGTATAGGAAGAGGCAGTGGCGGCTCTGGGGAAGCTCTTGGGCCAAAGCTGCTGCTGGCAACCCAGCTGTAAACTTGTCTCCACTTGCGGTTGCTCCTTGCAGAGTCTCAGCTCCTGAGTACGTGGTGGGTGCGTGGGGCCTGTGCTGTGAGAAGTGGGGGGATTCCTCGGGACAGGCGGCATCCCTGCGCTGCACTTTGTGCCTGGGGAGGCCGGCGTCTGTGGGATGACGGTGACGTTGTCCAGGAGAAGCTCACAGATACCTTCCTGCTGCGTATTGGGGTGCCGGTGCAGACAAAATGGGGAGCGTCTGCACCTGCTGGGTTGCATCCTGTGCCCCTTGGCTCAGGTGGCTGCTGTGCCTGCGGCAGGGGGCGGTGGGGAAGGCTGAGACGGGTCCTGCGACACGGCTGGGGCGGGATAACGATTTTTGGCCTCATCTTGGCTTTTACTTCCAAGGACTGGAGGAAACCTGAGTGGCCTCAATGAGCCGGCATGACAGACAGGGCTCTGGAGCCCTTGTGAAGGTGTCAGTGTTTGGAGGAGCCAGGGAGCCAGCGAGCTGCAGGGCCTCGGAGCGCAGATTCTGTTTGCACAGCAGTGGCTTGTGCTCCCCAGGGAATTACGGGAACCGCGGGGGCCGACGTGGTCCCTGCGCCCGAGGACAGAGTGGGGTTATCCGAGGGCAGAGGAGCAGGACAGGCGCGAGGAGGGAGCATCCAGCAGAGGATTAATTTTTCTCCGCTCTCAGTGGATCAGTTCCATTTAAAACACGCGTGAGCATCGTTAGCAAAGTCAGGCTGCAAACGATAGCATTGGAAGTGCAGCACGGCTTCGCTTCTTAAAGGCCAGGATCTCTTTCCTGCAGTCCGTATCTGTCTGTCCGTCCAAGTAAGTGCTGAAGAAGGAACTTCTCTTTCCTCCCCTCACTGCCAGGGTGGTCTCCTGAAATGTCTTTTCATCTTTTGTAGGCTCGGCATCGTTGCTCGCGGTTATTATTTATTCGTATTGTGGTGATGCCCAGAGGGCACAACACAGGGTTTAGATGCTGAACAAAGACACGGTAGAAGACTACCCTTGGTTTGCTTTGAATTAAAACTTCGTTGAAGTCGCTGAATCTCAGGAGTGTGTTTAAGACAAGGAATTTTTACATTTTACACTGTGCTGGTTTATAGTGCTTTTTCCATCAGCAGGCTTTTAAACAAAATTATATCAGTGAGCGGGAAAGGCTCATGTCCTGTCGTGTTAGCGTTAGGAGCAGTTCCAGCAGGGAGGAGCTTCTCCAGGAGGTGAATATTAGTGAAAAATAACATCCCCGCTTCGATGGGAGACGGCACTTGGTGTCTCACCTGCCCGCTGCTGGACCTCGCTTCCATCACCGATCTGGATCCTCAAAGGGGTTTTTCTCTCCCTCTCTCTCCCCCACTTTTTTTTTTATATAAAGGATGGAAATTGCGGCCGTGTTCACTCAGTTCTTGGGTTAAGGCACCTGAATCGAGGGCGTTATCTGCGAGGTGGTCTCTGTAACCTGTGGGGTCATGGGGGATGATACCAGAGCTGTCCTTGTGGTTTAGGACTCCTCTGCGGGGCCGGGCTCATGCAGGGGGGTGCGACAAACCCCAGCGCTTAGCAGGGGACTGTGGGAAGTTCTTCTTCCCATCCCTAAAGCAGTAACCTAAGACCGTTCCTGTGGCCTCTCACACCAGCGCTGCACAGCGTCGCTTCGCTCCAGTGTAGTCTTTGCTGTAAATGTCGGAGGAGACGAAGGGTCTCTCCCCAGCTCAGCCGTGAGGAGCTGTCAGCTGCTGTCCTCCAGCTGCAGCATTGCATTAAATCGTGGTGGCTTTGGTGTTGGTTTTTTTTTTTTCAGCAATGACACTTTGTCTTATTTAATAATATATTTCAAAATATGGAAACAATGGGAACTATTTTATAATGGATAAAACGTGTCACAACGCTTTTGAAAGGTGGCTCTGTTCGCTTCTGACTCAGTTGAACCGCTTGAGCTGGGGTCTTCTCCAGCAAGCAGGGCCCGGACCCGTAGAGCACCGGCACACATGCGGCAGAGCTGCTTCCTCGGCGTTTAAATCGGGGACGCTTGCAGGATGGGGGATTCTCCATGAACACAAACCTTTCCCCTGTGCTGGGTTTTGAAGTGTTTCCAATGACACAAACTTTGGGGTTTTTTGAGCAGCCGGTTCGTTCACCGAGCTTCTATTTGCAGCAAAGGTGGAAAAAAAGTCCTCACATTGGAAAATAAACGGCAGCTAGTGGAAACAGTGGTTGGGAAAAAGAAACTGCAGGGACCTTTACAGTGCTTACTAATTCTCACCCCAACAGGAGGCTTGAAGATGTTCGCCCCGAGCATGTCTTCCCCCTGCACGCACCGCTTCTCTTCTCGCCGCGAGCTCGCTGCTTCTGGCGATGCCAGTCTTGCCAGCGCCGAGCCGAGCTGTCCCGCAGCAGGTCAGCGGGGAGATGGGAGCCAACCCTTGGTACGGAGAGAGATGTGGTGGTGTCTGGGAGGTGTTTGGTGCAGCAGAAGCTGAGGAAGGCTGGCTCTGACCATTCCTGAGGGGTCCTTCTGCCCATTGTAGCTCACATGTTCTGGTCTGATCTGGGACCTGGGTGTCTGCGCACCGGGCGCCTCTCAGGGAGCAATCCCTACCCGCAAGCCATGCTGCTGGACGGGCAGAGAAGCGGGTCAGACCGAAAGGTTTTGACGTTTCTGGATGGTCTCTGTGCGAGTCTGGCGGGAGCTGTGCGTTTGCCCTCTGTGGGGGCTGATGTCGTAATCTTAGAAATAATCTGGCGGACAGCGCGGTGCAGTTGGGCTGGGGTGTCTTTTCCTGCCGTCATGGTGTCTGGAGGAGGAGAAGCATTTCGCTGCTGGTGCCAAGCGTTCAGAATTGTTTCACGGCACTTGAGGTATAATCAGAAGCACCGGGGAGAAATTAAGAGGGGAAGAAAATAGACTGGCTTTCCTAACGACCGCAAGGCTAATGGGAGTTAAAAACAGGCTCTGGAGGCAGCTGATGGGAGCCCTTTGCTGGAGGGTGCGTAGAAGCAGCCTACGGGCTGGGCAAGGTGGGATCCAAGAGACTTTTCCTGTCTCTGGGATATTTCTGCCATCCCGGGATTAAGCAAAGAGCCGGCCCCTCTCCCACTGCAGGAGGGGCACCCAGGCCTGGCCTTCTTCAGCAGCCTCTTGTTATTAGTGCAAAGGACGTTCACAAATTGCATCATGCCGAGATGGAGGTTTTTTTAAATTGGGCTAGTTCTGAGGACTTTTCTTTATTTTTTTCCTTGAGTGTTGCCACTTGGGGAAAAGTCCTTATTTCAGAGGGGAGGAGAGCATCGAGCAGCGCTGAAGGCACTCTGCTCTAATTTTAGTGCGCTTTTGTCTCTGATTCCCAAGTTGATGATCACACCTGAAAGCTGGGAAGAAAGTCCAGAGATGGAGACGTGCTTTCTGCGGCCGGTGGTCCAAAGCGTGGAGGTTTGTCCCCAGTCCGGGTCCTCGCCGCGCTGCCTGACCCAGACACCCCTCCGGAGAGAGGACAAACGCCGTGCTCTGGGCTGGGGCTGTGCTCCCAGCAGGATTGGTGAGGGGTTGCCCTTCCTCGTCGAGACGGAGGGCAGCTGTTAGTGGTGCTGAGGGGGAGCTCAGAGGCGGCTGGCCTCGCTCCCTGCTGCGCCAGCACTGAGCGGGGACGAACCGAAGCCATGTCCTTGGAAGCAGCCCCTTTCTCCCAGGGATGTGTTTTCACCCAGGCCGTGACGTGGGGTTTTGTCAGTCTGGCCGTGCAGCCTTTTTGCGGTGCTTTTCAAAATCAAAAGGACTCTGGGCACAAACGACACACAGAACCGTTTTCGAGCTGAAGGTTAATTACGGGCTGTCGTTACTGCAAGAGCTATAGGTTCAGGCGAGCTAGGTGCTTTTTTTTTAATTTGCAGGTTTTTTAAATTGCAATTCCTGCTTGTGAGGCCTTACACTCAGGCAAAATTAAGGAAAATAAGCACTGTCGCGTGGCTCGGGGCTCCTGAAACGCTCCCAGTGTTTTTCTCTGGTCCTCTTTTAAAATACAAAGGAGCGAGGAATCAATCTCTTCTCTTTTACTGCACATCATCCCGTTAACATTAATGAGACCGCGTGCATGAGTAGGAAGTAGGCGTTACAGAACCGGCTCCTCAACTCAATTGTGTTTGGCTGATTATTAGCTGATTACTTTGAGGGAAATTAATTTCTTGTTCTCATTCCTTGCTGTCTGCTGCCTGTGGTTTAGGGAGGACACCGGGGTCCTGCTTGTCCCTGGCCTCAGCCCCGAGCCCGGGGTGTGACGGGTTCCCAGGAGGCAGCGAGGGCTTTGGGAGGGGGTGATGCCAGCAGCTTTCCATACCGTGTGTTCACCCTCAGTGCCTGTCGGACAGCCACTTGGCACTTGGTCCTTTGGTTTGGTTTTTTTTTTTTTAAATTTCATATTTTTCAAGGGCTTCTGCAGAGTACAGGAGAGAAAGGGCTTTCTAAATAAAATTGATTTTTATCAGCGCATTGCTGTGCCCTTTGTGCAAAGCAGACGGATCTCTGAGCGGGTGTGCATAACACAGAAAAGCAAAATTACGGGTTCAACAAAAATAAAGCTGCAGGATGCATTTTAAACCACAGTTCTTGTGTAACCCGGCATTTGGGAGAGAGGCTTCAACCTAAATTATTTTCATCTCGTGAAGTTAACGGCCACTATGGGGTGGGAAGGGGAACTCTGAAGTGCTCGGCTTTTCCTTCACTACTGGCAGGGCAGAGCTGGAGCCCTGGGATGTCCTCCTCCGTCTTGGTGACACAGATGGCAGGGAAGGGAATGGTGTGGGTGTTACGGCACTAGCCCTTGTGCTTCCTTATTTTGTACAGCCCCTATAACTAATTTAAATTCACAGGGTGCCTGTGGCAGGCCGGGATACAAGGCACCTTTCCCTTGTGAATTGGGAGCCGGTCTGGGAGTCCGCGTCCCGCTGCCAGCAGGATCGGAGCTGGTGTCTCCGTCTTCTCCAGGTGTTGGGACCTGCCACACTGGGGCTCTGGGTACTGGTGATGGAGGGGGGTCCTCACCGCACCGTCCTGTCACCAAACCTCACAAGGATGGCTGGAAAAACACCCTGGATGGGACCTGCTGCAGGGTGTCGCTGGGCTGGTCTCGTGTAAACTGGTGCCTGGCTGGTGAAAGCCCCCGTGTGAGGTCTGCAGTTAAGTGGAGCACGGTGAGAGTGTTTCTTCTTAATTAACATCAGGCAAGTAGTCGGGTCCAATGGGGTAATAAGCCCGGCCTAATGCGCCTTGTCCGCATCTGTACTTATCTTGAGTGGTGCGTTGCCAGGAGCAAGACTTGCACAACTTGGGTCATTCAAGAAGCGGTTATTGTTCAAAATCTGCTTTTAAAAGGGACCGGTTGCTTTCAGCTCGGCAAAGGTACCAAGGTCCCCCAGAAAGCCTCGCCGTCTGCCGTGTGTCGGCTGCTCCAGAAAGGGAAGGGAAAATGAGCAGAGTTGCTGCTGCTTGTGTGCACTCACACTCTGCAAATCACGTTGATTTTCCTTTTCAAGGAGACGATTCATCTCCACAAATTATCGCTTTTTTTAATTGTTCTCCGCAGCAAACGCTCCATTTCCGACCCTATCAACTGCCAATTAGAGCCAACTCTAAACAGCAAAACTCCTGTTTCTAAAACTGGGCTCGTTTTGTTTTTTAAACAGCTAGCGTAATTGACAAATAAAAGCCATTTGAATGTATAAAATGTTCATTATCTCTGTGGGGTGCCGAGCAGCAAAATATAAGGCAGATTTCCCTTTTATTTTGGTGTGGTCGTTGGAACGGCTGTTGCGAGGCCGCTTGGCAGAGCGTGGTGCTTTAGCATTCGGTCTCGTTGCCCAAAACCCCGATTCTTTTCATTGATGAATTGAAGCCGAACGCTTTGGCTACGCGTGTCCCACGCTCGAGGCTTCATCTCCTGTCGGGAGAGTGCAGCCCTGTCGGGTGTGAGTGCATCGGTTCACAGCAGCGGCCCCTCAGCGGAGTAGGAGAAGCAAATTGCCGGCCCATCTTACTGCCCGGGGCTGTGGCAGCGGCCATCTGTCCATCTGGACCGGTGACTCTCCAGCTCTCGGCTGTCCCAGGGAAGCTGGCAGCTGCTCTTCTCCCGCCTCTGCCCGCTCCAAGAGTCCCAGGGTTTGACTTTAAGAGCTAATGCTGTTTCCCATGCACACCGCAGAGCTGCGGTGGTGGTGGTCTGCGTGTGGGACCGAGGGTAAAACCCTCTGCGTTTACTGCGGCGTTTGTCCGCAGTGTCATGACTTCTCTGCCGGGACCACCGCTTGCTGCCGGCATTGACGTTCACTTTCCAAGAGCGGTGCCTGGAAAGCACCACTCGGATGGGGCAGGATCTGTGTGGTCCACTGGGCTTGATGGTGAAGTTGGTGTTGACGGTGTTAAGCCCAGGGCTGCGAAGCCGCATTAAAGGAACTTGGAGTGAGTAACTCCTCTGCTCCGGGAAGCTGTTGGGCAGTTTTACTGGAGGAGGAGAATCCGAGCAACTTCTGGAGGCTAACTCTGACTAAGCTCTGCTTTCTCTTTCAGCAAAGTACCTTAAAGATGGATATAGAAGACTGTAATGGACGATCTTACATATCTGGTATGTCTGATCTTGATTCTTGCCAGCTATTTGGGGTTGCTAACGTTTTAAGGTGCTCAGTCTCATCCTCAGGGTATAAGCTGTCCTGTGCTCGGTCGCTTTGCCCAAGGCTGTGCTGGTGTTGCCATCACAGATTATGCATTGAGGAACAGTATTCAGAACACCAGCATGTTTCATTAAGCATCTGAGAACTGTTAATGCCTATGGCATAATAAACAGGCAATTTAAAAAACACTACCTAGGCTGAGCCTTGGAAGTTTGCACTGAAGTTTCTGTGCTTGTGTCTTCACCTGCTGATGTGGTGGGTGGCTGCTGGCACGCCAGCGGTAGGTGAAATTTCAAGCCTTGCTGCAAGCTGAAAGTGAAAAAAACCCCGTATTTCTAGTGATGGCTGCACAATTCCAGCGCCGAAAGGTCTCGGGGAGGTTGGTCATTCCTTCGGGGCTCCCAGCTGTGCTCACGAAATGATGGTTTGGTGGTTCAGTCCCGCTCTCCAGTACGCCGAATGCACAGTGCCGAACCCGCAGATGAAAGCAGCGCGGTATTTAAGACCTCCACAGGTGATCTCAGCCGTGTGCCTTGCCAAGTCCAGCACTATTGTCTGTCGTTGTGCATTAAGATTAAACCCAGGCCGAGTTCCAGACATAAAGCCATGAAATGTCCATGGGGAGAGGGGGAGGCAGTGTGGGGCTGGCCTAGATCTCGGTGCTGGAAGCTGCTGGCGTGCCAGACTGCTCCGTAACCGGCGAGGTCGCACGGACCGGAGCTGCTGTGCTGGGGTCGCAGCCCCAGTGACCATCTCCAGAGGGGACCCCGGGGTCACTGCAGGGATTTAGATTATCTGGTCGCCTGCAGAAACCTGGCTCACAACCAGTGTGGGCTGTAAGTGAAAGCTGGTTTGGTGGGATTTGTTCTTATCTCTGGGGGACTGGTGTTTGCAGTGTGAAAACACCTCAGTTTGTCCATCTTTGCTTGGGAGAAGAGGGGGATTAGAGTAAGATTTAGAAGTAGCAAAGCCAGAAGAAACTCTCAGGATTGCCTAATCCTGCCTCAGTGACAAGAGAGGCAGGAGGAGGACATCTCTGCGCGAGCTGGAGAAGCTGGGGGCTGCTGGGGATGAATGGCTCAGCAGGGATGAAGGTCAGAAGTTGAAGTGCATTGGAAGGGAGAGAGGACCCCGACCGCTCTAACGAGCGGTTGCAGCGGCCGGGACTTGGTGCATCGACAGAGCTGTGCGGGGGACCTTGCACAACGCCCCTTGGCATAAACCACATTGCGTCTTGCCCGTCCTGACAAAGTTCATCCTCGGGGTTATTGTGTGCTCCTTCTTTCTGTGAAGATTTCCTCTGCTCCCCGGAGGATCCCTGCTCGGGTTAGACGCTTGGCTCCTCTCAAGGCGCTCGCTGCAGTTTGCTGCTCAGGTTTTGGTTGCCAGGATGTCTCCGTTAAATAACAAAATTCTTCCCTGCAGCTGACCGGTTGCACTGTGCCAGGGTGGCTGCCTCCTGAACGCGGCTGCTTTCACAGCTTCGCTCGGCAGAACCGCGTCAACCCGGCACTCACCACCGTCCTCCAGCCGAGTTTGGGGGTGTGTGTGGCCGCACTCGGTGCAGAGCTCCATGTCGCCTGCAGAGCTGTGGCTTTGCTTTTCCGCGGGGAGTCCCACGGGTGAGCCTTCCCCTTTCCCCACGGTCCCTGCAGCAGGTCCGTGTTTCCCCGCGAGCATGGAGGTGCTGCAGCCCAGAAAGAAGGTCTGAAAAGAGGCAACAGCAAAAGCCCATCTCCCTTGGCGCAGCCTGGATCCCTCGTGGGGTGCATGTGAGCTTTCAGTGCTGCAAGTCCTGGGGCTCCGAGGTTTAAGCCGCTCCTGGAGTTTGGAGGGAAGGGGAACGGTTAAAGGAGGAGAGAAGGGAAGAGCAGTGTTACAGGAGCTCTGCGGGGCCGTCCTGCCAGGGTGGGCTTTCTTTTTTGAGTTCCTGGTACTTGGGGAGCAAAGCCTGTCTGCCTGGCCTGGGGGTCAGGGCAGGCCTAACGAAGATCGGCTAATCGTTAGGGTCAGGGTCAAGGCCTACCAATTAGCTGCTTCAGGTCGCTGAGCTGCTGCGGGTCTGAAATGACTAGAGGAAACAAACAGCAGAGCTCTCGAAACTTGTTTCTGTGAAATGTGTTTAATTAAACGAACTCTTAAAAAGTTCATGTTCATCAAATAATAATGTCACTGAAAGCCCGGAAACCCTTCATGTGAAATACTTTTTCTCCTTTGAATTCTTCACAGGAAAATAAGTCAGATTTGAAACAGCTCTGGTAGAGACGGAGTTGTTACTGCAGAGAGGGTAGGAACAAGGTGGAGGTGGGCAAGAGACCTCTCCATGCTGCACGCCAGTTCCTCGGCTGGCACCTCCTGAGGCTGTGAGTCCTTCTGCAGACACTTAACCCAAAAAAAAGGGCATTCGGATTGTGCCGATAACGGCTTTCCTGCTCTTTGCTTGTGTCGGTCCTGCCTGCTGGGCAGCATCACCTTTTCGCAGGTGGTAAGAAGGACCGAGCACCTTGGTCTGTCCAAGCTAGCACGGCCCTGTGCACAAGAGAGCACCGGAGCAGCCTCGTCAGCCGCCCCATCCCAGACTGAGGATGCCCCGTGTGGGCAGGGTGGGATCAGGTCCCTGTCCCACCACGTTTTCCCGTGGGATCCTGCCCTCCCTTGCTCCAGTCCTCTCCGTGGGATGACCGAGCACCTTCGGAGGTCTACTTCTTCTGCTGCCCACGTGTGTGCGTGTCAGAGTCTGATGGGAGACGGGATGTTTTCAGGCTGTACCCCCCTGGGCTGCGCTCCCCAAAACAGCCCAGGTCTCCTCCAGTTTACCCTCTTTTAGGTGGGGGCCGGGCACCTGAGAACGGGGTTAAACGCTCTCAGCTCCTTGGATAACTGGGCTACAGACAGACGAACTGTCTCTTGCCTGACGTTCAGGTTTCCATTTGTTTTTTTAGAGCAAATGAAATGTGACCCAATATTTCCTGAAATCTCAAGTCTGAAAAGTTATCAGAGAGGGAAATTGCTGAGAGACCGTCGAAACCAGGCGCTGGTTGCTCCCAGGGGTGGGATAGTGCTTCAGC
>NW_009634562.1:14815-16226 GCF_000690535.1 Cariama cristata | reverse complement strand
GGATAGTGCTTCAGCCCTCACTGGCGGCGGTGGGCCGCCTGCCGACCTTCCCGGGGCTCGGAGCCGCTCGCAGGAGCCGTTTTCGGGGCTCCCAGTTTCAGACCCGCTGCTGCACAGAGGGAAGAACTCTGTTCCTGGGGGGAGGGTGATGTTCTGGCGGGGGGTCCTGGCTGAGTTCAGTGCAGCTCTGCATGGGTTCGACAGCGATCCCTCCCAGGGGAGCAGAGGCTCTTGGCAGTGCAAAGGTTTGCGCTGGCCCGACCCCTGTTTCGGGGAGGGCTGGGTGCCAAGGATCAGCTCAGTTATCCCTTGGTGCTTCCAGTCAGAAGGAGATTGGGAGTCCTTTGGGATAAGAAGGATCCTTTGGGATAAGAAGGATCCTTTGGGACCTGGAGAACGAAGCTGGCTGGCAGCGGAGCTGAGCTTTGAGCTAAAAACGGAATGCTGTGCCCTGCCTTTATTCTTGAAAGGACTGAGGAGGAATTAACTTTTTTTTTTTCTCCTTAACATTTAACTTAAATTCTAGTTTGGGGTTTTTAACCTTTCTGCAATACATCAGAGAGCGGCAGTAGCTGGGAACAGGTTGTGAAACAGTGCAGCGAGGTTCTTCCTGCAGTCAGCATCGCCTGGGTGCTTTGTTAGTGAGCCCTGCTCTCATCTGCAGGGTTAAACCTGGGACTAGGAGGGTCTTTTTTTGTAGGATGGGAACTGCACGCCAAGGTAAGCTTACCTGGAAATGCTGCCTAAAAAAGTTCCTTGCAACTCCAGCACGAAGCCGTGGTCTCGTGTGTTGTGTCTGTGGGCTCTGGCTGTTGGATATGGATACGCTTGTGCACACCGAGTGTTGGGAAGGTGTGAAGTGCCTCTCTTCTGGGCTGAACATCTGCTCCAGAGCTGCCTGGCTCTGGCGGGCTCTGGGTCTGGACACACCGGGAAGCTGGGGGAGTTTGATCCAAGGCATTTTTGCTCTGTTTCTGGAGCTGAGGACCGAGGCTCCTGCATCCCTTATCGATGCAGGAGGGTCGGAGCCCAAATGAGCCATTGGTGACTGTAAGCTGACATTGAGGATGATGCTGTTCTCTCTCCGGTCATCAGATCCTCTACTTCCCACCAATATTTTGGGTCCTGTGCCTGGATGCTGAGCCCCCAGGCAGCCGGCTGCGTTGTGAGGGCAGAGCAGTCAGCATCCCTGGTTCCCCATCCCCTGCCCGCTCCCTCCTCTCCCTCCTTAGAGCATCATCCCTGGCCGGCTCGGCGCGGCTCCGTGCTCTCCGAAGGCCGCGTATCCCCGTGCCGGGGAGCAGCGTAGCCCGGGTTCCCGCTCACCGTGCCGCCTGACTGTAAAATGACGGTCGTTTCCCTCGCTTCCAGGAATCTGCTCTTCCTGGAAGGTGAGTGGCTGGGGCGCCCC
>NW_009634562.1:13492-14671 GCF_000690535.1 Cariama cristata | reverse complement strand
CTCGGTGCCGTCTCTGCTCGCTTTCTGTGCGTGGAGGAGAAGGGGTGCAGGGGGCTGTGCTGGGCAGAGGGACTGCCTGGAGGGTGATTTATAGGTGTCTGAAATTCCCTGTGCTGGCAGGGAGGAGAGGGAAGGAAAGGCCTGACCCCCCCTGATATGCCCGTGGAGGCGAGTATGAGCGAGGTGGGCTCAGGATGCCGCCTGTGATGTACCGAGAGCCTTTGAGAGGGTCAGTCTCGCCACAAGCAGCGGCTGTTTGGTTTTTGGCCTCAGGACGTGCCCCCAGCCCAGCGCACAGGGGCTAGCTCCCTCTCTGCAGCGGGGTGCTTTCCTCCGCAGGGCTCGTTGTTCAGCCTTCTCGTTAACCTCTTCTGCCATGGCTGGCAGCGCACGTAGGCTTCGCGTGACTCAAACTCGCTGGCAGCAGCTTGCCAGCCTCACCAAAGTGTGGGGAGGGGAGAGGGAAGGGTCCTTGAAGTCTCTCCCACTGTGACCCAGGGAGGAAAGAAAACCTCTTTAAAATGCTGCCACGGGGAGTTGGGAAGGGTGAGGATGCTGCTGGCGTGTCCCAGCTCGGTCTCAGTCGAGCAGCGATTTAGAAGATGCTGTCTCACCGAGGACAGTTACCATAAATGATTCCCATGCTCAGCAAGGCTGATGAGCTCAGCGTCCCAGTAGTCATCAGACAATGGGATGAACTGGGCTCGGGGAGCACCAAGAGGAGAGTTTCTCCAGATGCAAGTATTTAGAAATAACATTCCCAGCTGTGCTAAAGGCGTTCACGGAGCTTCTGCACTTTCCATCATGAAACTCCACCATCCCGATCCCTACGGCATCACCGAGGAGTGGCCGCTGCAGGCAGCTGCCTGGCTCTCAGGCGTGCGGTGGAGAGGGCTGGCAGGGAACCGGGGGTTTTCTGTGCACTGGCAGCCGGTGAGTCTCACTGGAACAGAAACCTGCTAGCCCCCAAAGGGGAAAAAATGAGTCTAGCCTGCTGTGCAAATGCCTTGGGCTCAAGGTGATCTGGTAGGCAGCTGTATTGCTGAATTCGCTTTCCAGTGTGAATGGGTAAGGGCCTGTTTCCAGGGACTGCAAGGGTCCATCTGGGATGGGCTTGGCTTCCCAGGGACGTGAGTATCTGCTTGGGAATTGTCACTTCAGCAGACTGTCGGGGAGGGG
>NW_009634562.1:7320-13245 GCF_000690535.1 Cariama cristata | reverse complement strand
CCGCTGCCATCGGCGCGGCGCTGGCTCGGGGCTGTTGCGTCTGAGGAGGTCGCAGCTGGAGGACTGTGATCCAGAACGCACCAAGCTCCTGTCTAATACTGTGCTGGTGTGCATGGCAGACAGTGCCATTCGGGTAAAAGCTGTGTCCTTCAGGTCCCCGAAGGGCCCATCAGCAGCCCCTTTCCAAAGCAGAGGTGCTGGGAAGACGACTTGGTGAGGTGAAGGCAGTGGGACCCCACAAGCCGTGCCTCAGGCATCACTCACTTGTGTTTCCCTCCTCCCAAAGGTAGTGGGGATTCCTCTCTGGAGAAGGAGTTCAGCTCGGCGATCGTGGGACCCACGGTGAGCACACCCAACAGCCAGCACTCCTCCCCGAGCCGCTCTCTCAGTGGTGAGTACACCGACTTAACTGCAAAAAGCCATGCCAAGGTCTGCCTATTTTGTCCCCAAACTCTGCACTCTCTCAGGCGTGACACAAATTTTGACTTCCCACTGTGACAGATTTCTCTTCGAGTCTGACTCTTTGTTTTCCAACCGAAGAGGATAAAACCCTGCTTTGGTCTCTGTGTGGAGCAGCTGCCCGGTTACTGATCCTGGGCACCGGCTGTTGCTGAGCCCAGAGTTTTTTTGAATTGGCTGTGGCGATGCCGAGGAGTCGGGGTCTTTCCTTGTGGTTGTGAGTTTCACCTTGACTTCCAAGGAGCTGCATGTTCCAGACTGTTAATGATCACAGCTCTGGAGAGGCCGCAGAGCTATTAGTTGCTTTGGAATAAGTTATTTTTTGTATCTGTCTAGATGGGTTTCCGGGAAACGAGAAGCTGCGCTGCTTCCTCTCATGTAGCAGCTGGGGTGGGTTGGAGTCCGTGGTGTGCACGGGAGTTCACGTAGCAGCAGAACTGCCCCTATGTGAATGGGTCTGTTGAGAAGTTACTTGCGCAGCTGCAGTAGATTCGGAGAGCCCCTGGGCGTGTTCGGATACGCCGAGAGTGCCGTGGGGTGATGGAACACACCACCAGCTCCCTGCCTTCACCTACCCCTGGCCAGTCTGTGCCATTTTGTTCAGGCACCAGCTTTGCCGTCACATCTCTCTGTACTTTCTGCCTGCTGCCTCTGCCAAGAAATGAGCAGAAGAGGGGGGAGGCGGTGCGCTCCTCGCGAAGCTCCTCTTCTGCCAGCCCTTGTCACCTCGCAGAGCGGGTGTGTGCTCTCTGAGGTTTTGCCCGGTCGTGCCTCTGCCTCCATGCGCTCTCACCCGGCTGAGTGCCATCGGCCGAGCTGGTGGCTGGCACCCAACGGAGAACTCATCCAGAAATGGGACAGGTGTGGGGAATCTGCTGTCCACAACATGAAACTTTCCATCTCCTTCCCTGTCTACTGATGGAATTCTCTCCTTTTTATTTAAAAGGAATGAAACTGATTTTTAGGTTATATTTAAGAACCTCCCCCAGTAAAACAGGTCCGATTTCAGAGTTGCCGCAGTCTGTCCCTCGTCCTGGCGTGCTGTCCGCTCCCATTGCTCGCTGGGGTGACTGATGAGAGCTGTGGCGTTTCCCTTGCGCGTTGAGGAATGGCGTGGCCCTGGCTGAGCTCAGTACAACTGGTAGAGGCTTAACTTGCAGAGACACTGTTTACATTGCAGCCTTCTTGGGGCAGCAGTCAAGTTTCCGTGGGCCATATATGCTGCTAAGTCGTGTTGACGCATGAAAAGAAGGAGCACTGGGACAAGATAAGTTGGCAAATCCGCTCTGAATTGCTCGCTTGGTATTCAAGAGCCGGCAGTTGGGCCATCTCTACCAGATTGATTTGACCGACACCAAAAAGACCGGCACTCCTCTGATCTTACCTCTTTCCCGGCTTCCAGCGTGCAGTTGCCTATTGCTTTTCTGTAGCAGAGAAACTCCCTCGTAATTTATCCACGTGGGCTTCCAGCAGTGAGGGGATTGGGATGCTTCTGGTTAGGTCCTGGTGTTTGAAGGTTACTCTTTCTGAACCAGCATAAAATAAACCCAAAACATTACGTTTTCAGAAGTGTTAACGTTATGAATTAGCTCCGTTGCCATTTTTTCCTTTCATCGCTTGGTATTTATTTTACATTCGCCCTATAAAAACGCTTGGAAGCTCTGCAAAGAAATGAAATCTTGGCTTCTCCGCAGAGGACAGTTCTGAGAGGTAACGCAGCCTTTTCGCTTGATCAGAAGCAAAAGGAATTGAGCACGTGGACTGACTGAAAGGACAATAACGATCCCTTCCCCTTTAACAGCAGGATGCTAGTGATGGTATTGCCTCTGATCGGACTTGACTTCACAGCTGGTTCATCCAGCGAGCGTCGTGCCCCGGAGGAGCAAGAACATTATATAACCTGTTCTGCCAGCAGAGACTTCTCTCCAGCGAGACCGGACTCTGCATTGGTTCTGAAAGGAGAATTACAGAACAATAGTTGGCCTCCCTTCTATGCCCAGGAAAAAAATAAGTCCCCAGGGGAATGGGAGGGAAAAAAAAAAAAAAGAAACCAAAAAAACAACCAGAAAATCAAAGCGCAGCAAACGTCAACTCATCCAGGCAGCTCCCGCCACCGAGAGAGGAGCTTTTCACTTCGCGTTTGTGCACAGAGGCATCTGTTTGCACTGGGTCTCTTGGATGCTCCCAGGGGAGCGTGGTGGCACCGGCCAACACATAAAGTTCTGCTCCCCCCTCCCTGCGAGAATGCTTCAGCCGCAGAGTCTCCTCCCGGTCTGCAGCCAGCGGTGGCGTTGGCCGGTGGCTCAGCAGACGGTCTGAAAGTGCCTCCGATTGCCAAGGCCGGGTGTATGCACAGTTCACGTTGCCTGGAGCCTCCCTGGGAAGGCAGCATTGTCTGCTGCCAGGATCCAGGAAGGGAAGGAGGGGAGCGAGAGCCAGAATTCCTGGGCTCTTCACCCGGCAATAAACCTCACGCAGTCTCGGATGAATCACTTCCATGCTGCTGCTCCTCATTAATCCCCACTTGCAAAGCTGTACCTAGCTCCGGGGAAGAACCAGAGCCCTCCTGCCTGCCATGTCGAAGGCCGGCGTGGAAGAGGAGGTTTCCTCTCCGAGCGCGTGGCCTGGCTCCTCAGGGGCTGCGTGTCCACTGTTCCTGGGGGAGCGGGAGTTGTAGGTCTCCCCAGAACTGGGACCATCTTGCTGCCACCATCTCCGATGTTCACGCGTCCTCCTTGCCCGATAAGCGACCCAAAGCCTTCCTGCTCGCCCACCGGGGAAGGATCATCCCTGCCTCAGCTGATGTGAGAGTTTGTTGAGAAACTCCCCAGGTACATGGTTTGGTACCCGGGACGTTACCAAGGTTTTCTCAAATCCCCTCGGCTGGTGCGCTGTGCTTGTCAGCGTGCCGCAGGCGTCCCTGGACTGTGGGCGAGCATTTGTGCTCTCACAAAGAGCTGAACGAGCCCCAGGGGTCGAGTCAGCACCAGATCTGGAAGCTGCTGGGATCTCTGTGTGGTTGCGCTCAGGCTGCTCCGTTCTCACGCCTGTCTCCACAAGGCAGCTTGGACTCTGCAATCCCCTTCCCTCCGGGCAGCAGCAGAGTCTCCTTTGTGTATATAAAGTTCAGTTTCCTCCAACCCCCACAGTTCTCCTCTTAAGGGATTGGGAAGAGCCTCCTGCTTTAAATGGAAGAAATAAGAATCTGATATTTAAAGGGATTCTGTAAATATTTTGTTGAAGCCTGCGGGCTCACTGCATGGCCATGTGGGTGACCTGGATTCGACTTTACTCCACCATCATCCTCCTCCGGCCTGCCAGGACCAGCGCTACAGGAGCAGGTAGCAGGTGTGATCGGCTGAGGAGCGGCCATCCCTGGCCAGAGAGTACCAGGGCCTCCCCAGGGAATTCCCTCTTGCTGCTGGCGGTGGGTTAAAGTGGGAGGAAACGTTCCAATTTGATCATTTTAAAGACTGGCTTTCCAAACAGGCAACTTTTCACAGAGGCTGAGATTGTCCCGGCAGCAGTTCTCCCTCGAGCAGAGGGTACAGCCAGCATTGCAAGGTGGCACGACCGCTCGGACACATGGCCAAGGGAGGAAGCCTGCAGGATCTGGGTGGACAAGTTCCTCAGGAGGTAGCGGAGGGAGGAGAGGGAGAGGTTTCTGACATCCTTCCCTCTCCCAGTCCCCGCAGGGCTGCAGCTTGCTGGCAGTGGAGGGAGCGGAGCAGTCGCCGTCGTCTCGTCGTCTCAGGGAGTGTTTGATTTGTGGCATTCCACAGATCATTAGAGCAGCCGGGAATGTAGGTCAGGGCTGGCGCATCCCCTCACCAGCCTCTGCTCCTGATGCTGCAGGAGGAGGGAAAGGTAGCGGTGGGGAGGGAAACCCGGGGGCTTTGCTGGGGCACAGCGCCTGCCCTGCGGCAAGGAGACCCACCTGCTGCCCCGGCCCCGTGCCCCACCGTCGTCCGGCTTCAGTGGGCTTCTTGAGCATGGTTCCTCCAGCGCCTGCCCTCTCTCTGCTCTTGTCTGGGCCAGAAAAGCTGCAGGGCGGCTGCTCCCGGCAGTCACCAGCCCTCGGCTGTGGCACCTTTCCCTGGTCCCTGGCATCTCTCGCATTCACTTCCCTAGTTTCACACAAGTTTTCTTGGGGTTTTCGGTGCCCAAACACCACCCCACAGGTGTCTGCGTGTTCATCCCCTCTGTGCATTTGCCACAATTCCTGCAGCCTATCACTAAAGATAGTGATCGAGGTTTTTTTTAAAGAGGCAAACCCGCGGCAGGGGAGGCAGCGATTGGCGTGCCTGGGGCAGGAGTGGGGGCTTTCAGGCAGCACCGTCCTCTTCGGTTTCTTTTTTCTGCCTTTAGGTAGCTGATGGATCCCCGGTCTTGTAGCAAAGATGAAAACTTGCGGTGAAGCAACGGCTTCTCTAGTGAACCAAGATTTCCTCACTCTCCAAGAGACTCGTGTTAGGCGCTCCTTGCCAGTGGATTTTGAGCCTTTACTGATTCAGAGAGTCAAAATTTGGTGTCTTTGCTTCCTCTGCAGTACTTTAAAAGCACGAGTGGTTTTTCTTTCCTCCTCTGCCTTTGAATGCAGGGAACTAAATGACTTTTTCTTCTGTCAGTCACCTTTCAATGCAGGATGCAGAGCGGTAATTGTTGGGGTGTGCAAACATGCCGTCCAGCCCATAACCTCGTGTGATCTGTGTTCGATGTCTGTTCTTGAGTAGCCGACAAAATAAGAAGATGCGCGTTTATTGCAAGCAAATCACTTAATGCATCACAGTATTTCTTTTAGGAGCAAGTCTTGCCTAAGCTGCGCTCCCAGCTTCTTTAACTTAAGAGTTCTTTCTCCCCTGACTGTGTCTTATCCCTTCTGCCTCCTCGTAGCAAACTCTATCAAGGTGGAGATGTACAGCGATGAGGAAGCCAGCCGGCTACTGTCACAGGATGACCGAATGCTTGAGAAAGAGGACAGCGTCATCGTGGAGGACTCGCTCTCGGAGCCCCTGGGCTACTGTGATGGGACGGGCCAGGAGCCACACTCCCCCGGGGGCATTCGGCTGCCCAACGGCAAGCTGAAGTGTGACATCTGCGGCATGGTGTGCATCGGCCCCAACGTGCTGATGGTGCACAAGCGCAGCCACACTGGTGCGGCCCCGAGGCCGGCGTTGCTGCTGGGACAGGGGCAGGATGGGCTGGAGGGAAGCAAATTTCTGAAGCCAGTGGCAAGTGAGTGTTGGCTAGGGGCACAGATGCAGCGGGAGATGGGTGTCAGGTCCAAGATGCTGGCCCCAGTGATGGCAGCCAGAAGATGCCAGTGAGTAAATGTCCAGGAAGGTGCATGTAGCTGGTCTTTCCTCATCACTGTCCAACCTCCGGCAGCAGGTCTGTCACTCCCCAGGTTGGGGTTACATCCAGAGCATTACATTTGGTACTTAACCTAGGGCTTTCCCTCTCGAA
>NW_009634562.1:6879-7310 GCF_000690535.1 Cariama cristata | reverse complement strand
CCTGTGAATGCTTCTGATCTCTGGGGCTGTTGATTCAAGAGCTGCTGCTCTGCAGACTTGGAAAATGCTTTTAAGCAGGAGTTTCACCCACTGCTCTGGTTTTGCAGGAGAAAGGCCATTCCACTGCAACCAGTGTGGAGCCTCCTTCACCCAGAAGGGAAACCTGCTGCGTCACATCAAACTGCACTCTGGCGAGAAGCCCTTCAAATGTCCCTTCTGCAACTACGCCTGCCGCAGGAGGGATGCGCTCACTGGCCACCTGCGAACACACTCCGGTGGGTAGCCCTGACTGGCCGGCCGCGGGACGGGAAGAGGGGAGGAGGCAGGGAGGGAACGCATGACAATGATACAAAACGAGGGATTTGAGCCCAGCTTCCGAAAGCACCAGCCTCGAGCTCCCAACCGACAGCAGCCAAACTTGCTCTCGTATC
>NW_009634562.1:417-6848 GCF_000690535.1 Cariama cristata | reverse complement strand
TGCGGCGTTGCTGTGGTGGGGCAGAGCCGACCTGCCGAGGGCACAGCGTGTGCCTGGGGGAGGTTGTGTCGGTGTCTGGTTAATGGTCTGGGAACTCTGGTGCCCGCGGGGCTTTGTGCTGCTGTGTTCCAGTCGTTCCTGGGGGTTATTGCAGCTCTTACTTATAAAGATAAATGTTTAATAGATGTTATTGAGTCAAGATAGGTCCCACCCTTGGGTGTGCCCTGCCCCAGTGAAAATGAGCGCAGAGGGGTTTTGTTTGTGTGTTGTTTTGACATTGTCCTTTTTAAATATGACATTTGAGATGTGGTTTTCACCCTCCGGTTCCGTGATGTAACAGCTGGCGGGGGCCATGGGTGGGAGTGAAGTACGCCAGCCGGCCCCCTGGTTTGTGATCGTTTTCCCTTGATTTGCGTACCAGCATGTTTCTGCGGTGCTGCCGGGGCTTTTAAAGTTCACGCAGATGGCTTTGAACACCTGTGACTCTAACCTTTTGAGTGCTGCATGGAAATGAGTGTCGTGTGCTTCCTTGAAGGAAGAAACCTGTCCCCTGAAGAGCCTATTCTCATCACAGCCTTGCCCAGGAGCTCAGAAACCTGCTCCCCCCTCACAGCCTGGCCTGAGAGCCTCCATTTTCTTTAAGTTTCTACCTTTCTCGGTCGGAAGGTGTGATGCTCTGGGTGAGCTTAAGCTACCATCTTGCTGTGGACAAATCTTCCCACTTTGCCATTTCTTTTGGGAGTTTGTCTCCCTCCCACACACACATCTGAGACTTTCTGGGAGATGCCAGAGGGGAATCCGGGTGGTTTGACCCCCAGAGCAAGGTGCCAAGCCTGGAATGGGGCTGTTGGTTCTTGCCTGGCATCTGCGTGGGAGGCGTTTCGGGGGGTTGCAGGAGCTTTCTATCCATTATATTTTCTCTCTGGACATCCCCGCTACCAAGGGACAAAGCTGCTTCTCAGCGTAAAACTTCTGTGTTGTCTTGTCTGGTTCTTCAGCCTGACCACAATATGGCAGTATGTGGCATTTCTGATACTGAGGTGATTGGGAAAAAGTCGGTTTGGCGCCGGGGGAGCAGATGAGGTTAGTGGCCTCAGGCTTTGCCAGTTTATGGGGAGAAATGCCAAAGAAATCCTTTCCCCACATTCTTTCCTTATCTCTAAGGGGAAAAAAAAAAGCAAGAAGGCAGTAGTTGGAGGCAAAACCCCTCGTGTCATTAACTCCAGAGAGCAAAGAGCATGTGCATCTCCTCCCGCCCCACTCAGAGGGTAAGGAAAGCCAGGCTCTGGTGACAGCCCGGCTCCCCGCGAAGCACCACAGCGACTGCTCGGACCAGCTGAGCCGCGGCCGCTCTGCCTGGAGGCCTTCAGCTCTCCCGACGAGTCCTTCAGTCTGGAGTGATCAGCATCATCCGTCTTCCTCCCCTCTGCCCCCGGCTGCTTCGAGTGGCAGTACCTACGGCGGGCGTCAAGTCGGTCCACCACCTCCGGCTTGGGGAGGAGTTACCAGGCGGCAAAGAAAGGGGCTTTGGCATCCGTCCGCCACGAGCTCGCCTTGCCAGCGGCTCTGCCCTGCACCCTTCCAGGGTGCCACTGACGAGCCCCTGCGCAGGGACCTTCAGTGCACAGGTTTTTGGCGGGGGATGGGTGCTCTGAAAGTGGACGGCTCTTGGATTTTTGAAAAAAATCTTCTGTTGTGTCTGGAGCAGAGTCCCATTAGGAAGGCCTCTGTTCCTCGCTTTGTTTAAACCTTCCCCATCCCCTCCATGTTGGGATGTGGGGTTTTGGGGCGTTACATGGCTGAGCCCCATTCTGGGAACCCCGACTTGCTGGCAGCCGACCAGGCAGATGCACAGACCTGAACCGAGGGGCATGTGCTGCAGCAGCAGCTCCCGAGGACGGTGAGAACCTGCTCCGAGCCTACCTTGTGCTCATGGGGCCTTTATCCTAATTAATGTGCTTCAGGGGACCCCAAACTGTCCAGACCCCAGGTGCAGGGTCATTTCTGGACTCCTCGGTCGTGTCCCCTCCTGTGGGTTGAGATCCCCCTCTCAGGCTGTGCCTGTCCACCGCATTCGCCCTCGCCAAGCGTCCAGAGGTGGGTCCTTGGCAGAAGAGCTGTGCCGATGTCTCCCCACTGCCAGGCATGGAAAGGGTCTCCTTGAGTCCTTCAATCAAGAGACACAGAAATGGGACAAGCCCTCACAACATATCAAACAAAAATTAGTCTTTACAGGAGCTAATTACTAAGAAAAAACTTCATTTAATGTGGATTTCACAGGCGAAAGTCTAGCAGTTACCCTGCCTGGGTGGAAGGCAGTGGGGCTTGGCTTTCCCTCCCTCTGCCTTAACTAGAGGCATGTGCGTTTCATGCCATCCCCATGAGGGCCGCTGAGCTTTCATCTCAGAGGATGTGCTGTCCAAAAAAGTGAGGTATTAAAATCCAGATCAAACATGCTGCGTTGTTCTGAAATAGATCAGAAGCTGCAGCCCACACCCGGGACAGCTGAGACGAGCCGCCAGTCCCCTGAGACCTCCCTCCCTTTTAGTCCTCGCCGCTTCGCAACCCGGTAAATAAATGAACCTGGAGCTTGTGTTCAGAGGGAACCTTTCTGTTTGTTGTACTTGATCAGAAGAAACTTCTCCTGGTGGGACCCGGTGGCAAGGAGAGCATCCCCCTTGCTCGCGTTTTGGGTATTACATGGGCCAAGAACTTCGGGGATCCTAAACAGACCTCCTTGCTCGCTGGAAGCCTCTCGTTCACGTTAGGTGACATGGACCGAGTCCATCCGAGACACGAGTGCGTGTCGGTGGGTAAATGATGATGTTTTCAAAGAACAGACTAAGGAGTAAAAGGAAAAGCGACTGATCTCAAGGCAAAGTCCGATTCAGGATGGAGCCTCCTTCCATGTCCTGCAGCTGCCGTAAAACCCCATCCCTGAGCTGTAGCTGACCCGCTGCGAGGGGAAGCCCAGCGCAGACTTAGCAAACCACCGAGGCAGGGCATCGCTGCGGCGTGGGCAGAGCCGAGGAGCAGCCTCGACGCTGGGAGCGAGACCTTTGCTGGCGAGGTGTGTGGGCAGGGGGACAGCGCAGTCCCCATGTCTGCAGGGAGCCATCCCGGCACGGTCAGGTGATGGCCCGGTCCCAGGCTCCTCCGTTGCTGCCCCCCTGCACCACTGGCAGCTGCCTGTCCCCAGAGCCCCAAAACACAGGCTGGGGCAGGGAAGGGGAAGGCTGGATCCTGAGGAAGTAACTTCAGGGTATCCATGTGGATCTTCCCGGCTTAGGAAGCCAATCCCAATTCCAGCGCAGCCATTGGGAGCTTTGCAAAGTACAAACGCATGCAGGGGTTTGGGTTGTTTTGTTTAGGAGTAACAAAACCGAGCCATTTGGGGAACTCTTAACTTTAAAAGCTGTGCAAGTGATGGAGATTAATGAGACATAATGGAATTTGGAGTTGAGGCTCTTGCATCTAAATTGCTAGATTTGAGGAGTAAATTCCTAACGCACATTTTTGTGTTCATGCTCGGAGGCTAGTGGTATCCTCGCCTCCCTTGGGACTAGAGTAAACCAATATTCAGCTGCTCTGTGACAATGCTGCTGCTTGGGGAGGGCTGGGAGGAGAGATTTGCACTTGTCGTCAGCTTCTCCGGATTGATTTCTAACCCGGAGTTTTCAGTGGTGAAATCCATGGTGGCTCCTGGACTCCTGGATCTGCCTGTGGCTTGGCTGAGCTGCCGGGCAGGGACCGGGCAGGGTTACGGCGCGTGTGGACGCAGCCAGGCTCCTCGCTGACCGCCGCTGTTTGGGGCTGCCGCGGTGGTGTTTGGGCAGGATCTGGTGCAAGCTGTTGCAAGAGGAGGTGCTGGCCCTGCTTCCCAGACACAGTGCAAAACACTTCACATGAATCCAGGTGTCAGAGCTGAGGCGGGCGGTAAATACGAATTCACCTACAGCCCGAAAGTGTGGTTTTTTTTAAAAAAGCAGTTAAAGGTTAAACCACAAGCTGCAAAAAACCCCAAACCAGCCCCGTAAATTTGACAGGAACAGAAAGAGCCTGGTCCAGGCGGGTCTCGAGCAGGCAGCACACTCCTCCCCGAGCCTCGCACCGGAGCTGGCTGGCGTCCCTGCCAGCACATCCCAGGTGGAGGGCGATGGGCTCTGGCTTCCAGCAAAAGCAGCCGATTTCGGGGCATTGCCCCGCTACTCAAACCAGCCTCCCTGCCCCGTGGGGCAGTGTCGGAGGGGAAGGGCACAGCAGCTCTTGGGCTTGTCACGGACACCACGGTCCCTGGCTCTTGCCTGGTGGACCATGTCCCCCTCCCCAGCATGGCATGGCTCTGTGGTTTGGTGTCCTGCCTTTTTTTGGGAGGTGAGCTTCCGACAGCCAGGGAGAAGGGAGTGCGTGGGGCTGTGCTCTCCATCCAGCTTGAGTGCTCGGAGGGTGTGCAGGGGGCTGGAGAGCCCACCCCCTCTCCGGCTCAGCTTCCCTGCACTTGCCTCTTTTTCCCATTAGCATCCTCTTGCTTAACAAGCTGCCGCCCCTAAAAGGCGTCTGAGTGTGATCACCCTGCGGCAGCAGGTCCCTTGGAGCCTGGATCCCTTTATCCCCCTGCCCCAGAATATTTAATGGGCTGGGGACCACCTTGCCCTTTCCCCGTGCCTGAAGGATGTCGGTTGCTCTGCTGCCCAGGTACTGCCACGATTATACCTAATTAGCAATCACCCAGCGAGCGGCACAAAACCCCCATGTCAGCATTTGCATTTCCCCATCCTCTGCGCAGACAGCGGCCTCGCGACGCGATGGAAACTGCGTCGGGGTTCAGAGATACCATCTCCCTTCGGGAAGGGTCATGAATTTTCGCTGTAAGTAGTCTGCTGGTTAAAACATGCAGATAATGGCACGGCACGAGGAAAACCGCCGGCTCCACGGCACGTGGCGGCCGCTCTCCTTTGTCTGGTGGTCGCTGGCCAGCAAGGCTGAATGCCGACCTTGGGTAACTTCGGTGATTTTCAGTCTGAAGTGAGGAAATTGGAAGTGATGAGGATAAAAATGTGTCTGGCGAGTGTCTTATCACAAATCTTACTGGGGCGGGGGGGGTGCACTCCACACAGCAACCGAGTGCTGGCCAAGCCACCGAGCACTTTGTGCCGAATGGAGGGTAAAGAAATGCTTAGAAATCTTTAAAAAGTTTGGTGTGGGGAGTCCAGCTGCTTTCCTTAAATATTGCCTTTGCTGTCACGGCTTCCAGTGTGAGGCTTTCTTTACCTGGAGGTGTGTAACGTGGCCAGGCGGCTGCTAGAAACCCGTGTTGCTGTCATCTTGGGAGCGGAGCATAGGTAAAAGCCAGATCAGAGGTGTTTTGATTTAGGTGTTTGGCCAAATTATGATTTATTTTCGTAGCTCCCCATCTATCAAAATCCAGGAGCATCCAGTCCTCCTCCTGCAGCTCTCCATGAGGGAGCAGCGTTTGAGGAGAGGAATCATCGAACTGCTGGGCTGCATGCAGTAGCGGTGTTTGGGGTAGGTGGTGGTCAGGAGGAAGACTGAGGTAGAAGCCAAGAGCTGCAGGTTGCAGCTCTCACTCCCAGCTCTGGAAACTGTTACTGGAGACGTGTCGAGGAGGTCCTTTCTCTGCGGCTCAGCTAGACGGTGCGCTGGGCTGATGGCGAGGGTCGCTGCCCCGCCGTGATGCTCCCCGTTGACCGATTCCTGACACTTTTCCCTCCCGTTGGGGCACGTCCAGCCCTTCCCCGGGCTCTTTGGTAAGGGCACTATGTCTGTTCTTACGGCCAGGCTCTGGTTTGCCTGTTTTGCAGTCTCCTCCCCCACTGTCGGCAAGCCCTACAAGTGCAACTACTGCGGCCGGAGCTACAAGCAGCAGAGCACGCTGGAGGAGCACAAGGAGCGGTGCCACAACTACCTGCAGAGTCTGAACACTGAACCGCAGTCACTGGCCAGCCAGCAAGGTCAGTGCCGTGGGGCGGCCGGGTCTGGGGGGGTGGGGCCGGAGCCCCCCACTACCTCCCTGGCTCTGGGGACCTGATGAGGGGGTCCTGGCAGGGTAGGAAACGGGGGCATGGGTTCACTTTCCAGCTCTGTCTCTGGCTGATGGGGTTGAGCTTTGGGGAAATCCTTCCTGTTAGAAAAGGGGGAGCTACGTGGGGGAAAGCGTGAGCCCCGGAGCTCTCCATGCCCTGGCGATCATGAGATGAAAGGTGCTATGCCTGTGCGTTGGTTAATGCCGCCAAACCTCTGCAAGTGCAAAGTTTTACCTCCCTGGTTCCTCCCCTCACCGCCAGCCGAATTTCAAAGCCCCCTGAATTGAAACACACCCTTGGCCCATATTTTTAGTGCAAGAACTACCAAGAGCATTTTCCATAAATGACAGAACACAACTATGACACGGCGATGTAGGGGATTTACCA
>NW_009634562.1:0-386 GCF_000690535.1 Cariama cristata | reverse complement strand
CAGTTGTCTGCAGCGGCCACCGTGTGGCTTGGAAGCACCTTCTGGCTCCTCCTCGGAGCCTGCAGACAGACCCTCCTGTCTTTGCTGCGCCAGCAAAGAACCAGAGCCGGAGCCTCCCTGGCTCCTGACACTTTTGGAGCCAGACCTGGTCCCGCTAGAGCCACTGGTGCTCACGGCAAGGATCACCGGTTAGGGCTGCACGGACACTTTAACCAGATGATCCATAACCTGTGGGGCATGGGAATTGCAGAGCTGCCCTCGCCAGCAGCGACACGGGGCAGGTCTTTCCAGGACGGGGTTGAGAGCTGGCAAGAAAAGCGAGGGCACTTCAATCTGTTGAAGCCGGCTCCTCTTCCCCAAAGTGGCAGGAGCGGGCCCAGCTCGAT
>NW_009634561.1:49203-49413 GCF_000690535.1 Cariama cristata | reverse complement strand
GGCCCCCGGCCCTCCCCTCCCGTCCCTCTTTTCTTCCTTTTTACCCTTAAAATAAGGGTCGAGCCCGGCCGCGAGCGCAGGAGAGAGGAGGCAGAGCCGCCCGGAGTGAGCACAGCACAGACAGTATGCTTTATCACAGAGCCGAGGACAGATAGCATCAATTTACAGTTCTCTGGAAAAACATATCCCCCAAGGGGAGGGGGGGGGGAA
>NW_009634561.1:17514-49121 GCF_000690535.1 Cariama cristata | reverse complement strand
CAAAAAGAAGAGAAACATGACAACACCCACGGGTCGGCATCACATCCCGGCGGCCAGCCCCCCCCGCACCACCCTACTTACATACATTCGTTACACGGTGCACGCACAGAGCGGACACAGAAGATGAGTGGGAATACAAACACCCAATAGAACATACTTGGGAGCTAATGTAGACATCAACAGAAAGAAAAACCAGACATGATCCAGTACGCCTGAGCTGTGGCTTTCGCCTTGACCTTTTCCGAAAGAGCTGGAGCACGGCGCTGGCTGGGAATGAGAGAAAAGGGGGAACGCTGGGCCGGGCCGCGCTTTGGGAGCCCAGCGAGGACCCAGGGTGACGGAGCCCGTGCAAACCCCACTGTGCCTGTGCCAGCCCTGTGCCAAGACCTACGAGCGTTCTGGCTTCACTGAAAAAAAAAAACAACCAAAACTTCCCAAAGTGCAATTTCGGCACATGCGGCCTAAACCACTCACCGCAGAGGCAACAGCAGCCAAAAGTTTGAACACGAACATTCAGGGCTCTGGATACCGGCAACTCAGTTTGCCCCACGCCTCTGCTCTACGCATGCCTGTGAAGGGCAGAGCCTTTACAGGAGCTTGGCAGCAAGCATAGAGAGAGAGATGCCAGTTTTCTCTTGCCAAATCCATACCTGGCAGGCAACAGCCACCTGCAGTTTGGCAAGAACCCGAGCCGAAAGCTCACCAGCAGCCTCAGCACCGGGCAATATTCAGGGCACGTCCCATAGAGCTGAGGGTCCCAGCTGGGATGATGGGGATGAAGGAGAGCGGTGGCTATGTGGGAACCAGCTGTTTCGCAGGGTTGCTCTGCTCAAATCTTGGAGGAGTAAAAGGAACACAATACCTCCTTTTAATGATGGAGAGAGCAGGGGGGTTATACCGGGGACAGCACCTGTCAGCGAGCTGCTGGGTCACTAGCAAAAGCCCTGACAGAGAAAGTACAAGCAACTTATGTCCCCGATGAGCTGGAAGGACATTCAGACCAAGGATGGGTGGCGGTTCTCTTCTTTCCTGTGAACAAGACCTAGTCCTGTGCTTCTCCAACTCTGCGCATGCTGCAAAGGCAGCGTTGACAGCACTTGGGAAATGCTCCAGGGCTCCCCAACACTCTCATGCTGCAGCACAGTACAGAGAAGTGGGCTGAGAGCAAACTTTAAACTCCAAGGTCCTTTTAGCCTCCATGAGAAGCGGAGGTGGAGCAGTTCTCCAGCACTGAGCTAACCAGACAGTAGGTGATGCACAGCAGGGAGCCTGTGCGAGCCTGAAAAGGGGCAGTTTCCATTTCAGACCAGCAGCTCCCTAAAGGAAGGCTCTTCCCGTCCCGTCACGTTGACAAAGTTGCTTTGTACGTCCTCTCGCAGAACCAACCCTCCATGTCCAGACCTGCTCGCTCTGAAAGGTTCAGCGTTAGAGAACTGCACAAGGATTGACTCAAAAAGCCCCAACGCTTGAGGAAAGGCAATGCTTGGAATGAACCTGCTGCAAAAGGTCTGGGTTTCCCCATATCTCTTGGGACCGAGCGCAGCTCCAGCTTGCAAAGTTCATTCACTGAGATGCAGCTCAGACGCTCCCTGCACAGAGGCTAAGCAGCTTTAGAGACCCCTGAAATGAGGGGAAGGAATAAAGTCTCCATTAATGATGCTTATGCCATCTTAAACAAGATGCTTGTTTTCAGATGGCTGGAAAGTCCCACCAAGGCTAAACCGACCAGCCCACAAACAAGGTGGTACCAGGACACCTGGGCCTCGGGTCAGACAGCCCGAGCCCAACCTCCCGGGTTCCTCCCCAGAGCTACGTTCCTCCAGCGCATCACCCAAGAGCAACATCAGAAGATGCAGAAGGGACACGGCTCCCGCTGGCCTCTCTGCTCATGGTATCACGCCAAAGGCTGAATTTTTAGCATTTTGAAGCCTCTTGCTTTCAGCTCAGAGGCAGGTCAGTCTGTAGGTACTGCACTCCTCCCGTCTCCCCCCTGCCAAACTACTAAGCCTCCCCCTCAGCACTGCCCATGCAGCCTGTGGAGCCCAGGTGGGACTGGCACAAGCAGATGGGGTGGGTTAGGAGTCGCTTCCCAGCCTACTGCAGGGGCTGTCACGGAGCAATGCAGGGTGAACGAGCTGTCAAGAAGCGACTGAAAGGGGAGAGTTTCTTTAAAGACTTTTGATAGATTATTTGGTAAATACATGAATACATCCAATGGCAGCAGCTTGCAAGATCCCCAGCCTGTGCTCTCGAGCGAAGCACACCTTACAGCCTCCAGCATCTGCAGGCAAGGGGAGGGAAGTCTGGGTCCTGTACTTCTAGGCAAGAAAACATCAAGTCATGAAGATCCTACCAAAGTTCAGCACACTGCAGAGGGGAAGAGCTTCCCACCAGCCCAGTTACCTTCTGGGACATGAATTAACCCATCCTGAGTGCTGCTGTGAAGATAGACTGGGGGGACTGAGCCCCAAGAGAAGGGTCCCCCTTCCCCACTCCTCTACAAGGAATCCCAAGGACAGTCTGAAGATTGTTATGAGAATAAAGAGATTTTGACCCTCTTTCTCAAGTGAGGCTTGTAAAGCACATGAATAAGACCTGGCCCTCTCTGGTTTAAAGGATTTCCTTTCTTCTCTCCGGCAGATGAGGATGGAATTGCTCGAGTTCAAGACAATGCTACGGTGTGTGTCCTGCTGACAGATGGATGAGCCTAGTCTGAACACTACCCAGTGACACCAAATCCTCTTGCCTAAAGCCTGCAGCCCTCGAAAAAGCAAACTATCTCAGACATCCGAAGCAGCGATTTCCAATAGCAGATGTTACCACAGGCAACATCCCAGTCACCCAGCTTTTTGTCCAACGGAGTCCATGAACACACCACCGCCTGGCACAATTAGGTGGCAGAGCCAGGCTTCTGCTTCTGCTTCCAGTGTGCGCGGACGTGCACGCTCTTGCCTGACTGCCCTGAGGAATGGAGGATACATGTGAACCCAATGTTTGTGACCCCCCGAGTACTGGGCAGTCGTATACACCCATGAGCATGTGAGGTGCTAAGTGGCTCCAGTATCCAGACAAGCCACACTTGGGGCCGGGCAGACTGGAGAACTTGCACTCCAGCACGGCTGATCCCTGGAGGTGCACAGTTCTCATCCGTCTGTGCCCATGTTTCCGGAGCAGGTGGTGGTGCAGCAGCTGGTTAAGATGAAGCGTGGACTCCAAGCACAGAGGGATGGGGGTGACACAGCAGTGCAGCACATGGTGAAGACAGAACCCATCGCGACGTCCGGAGGAGAGCCGAGGTGACCACGTCACTGTCTCCAGGAATTGTTTGCTGCCCCCGCACAGTGTTACAGATCAAGAGAAGTCACTAGCGATTTTTGAATCCAAGTAAATTGGCATGGCTACTTTGGACTACTGTAACATGGGAGCAATTCTATTCAATGGCCTTTAATACATTGCATTTACATAGCACCTTTCATCCCAGGGTTTAAGTGCTTTAACGGAAGTGGGTTCTGTACACCCATTAGCACAGGGGAAACCGAGGCACAGAGTGGTTAAGTGACTTGCCTTAGGTCACTCGGCAAAACCGTGGCAGAGTCTGGACAGCCTTAAAACCTCCTGACTCCATCAGTTGGTTAGACCACGCTGCCGCCTCAAATGAAGCCACTCCGGTCCCTGCCCTCCCCAACAACGTGCTCCTACCAATTCTCCAGTGAGGTCTCACACTCCTTTCTGATGCACAAATATATGACCAAAAAAAAAAGTGCAGTAAACTAAATGTTTAAAAAAGCACATTTGTGCTGTCTCTGTGCAAAGATAAAAGAAATAAATACATGATTAAAAAATTAAAAAGGTTCACAGTATCACACATGGATAGGTAGCTACGGTAGTGCACGTCTGGAAAACACTGTGTTACTACCCAGGATTCTCTACACCCAGCTGGATGTCTCCGTTGGGAGCTGCAGGTGAGCGGGTGGTTTCTTTGCTGCCCACATCTGGGATAAGTAGAAATACACGGTTATAGTTTTGCTCCGTTCTGATAACGCAGTGCCCGGGATCCTGCAGTGCAGCAATACTGGTGTCAGCAAGCTCTTCCCCATCCCACTGGAACGGCTGCATCAACGAAAAGGGAACACATCGACCTGCAGAGGGAATCGCTGCTCTCTGGGGCTTCTGTGTCTGCATAGAGATTACTGCAAGAGGCAGAGAAAAGAGAGTCAACACCCAAGCATCTGCCCCTAACAATCGCTTAGGTCTGAGCCCAGCCAACTCCCCAGAATTAACAGAAGCGTGAAGAAAGAACGCTGTTTTGTTTCGCATCCTCCAGTAATGACAACGCGACTGGAGAACTTGAGCTCCCCAAAGCTTTCATTGCACCAAATGATTCAGAACAAGCCACAACCCTTGCTGAGCAGACGGGGTCTCTGCCAGCGCAGGAGATCTCGCCTGCTGCCACAGAGCTGATCCGAGATGCAGCAGGGCTCTGCCACAGCCATGCAAGAGCCCCGTGCTGTGCAGAGGCCGCAAGCTGACCTTGCAAAGGGAGCGCAAGCTCCGACCTCGACCCACCGGGCACCCGGCACACGTTTCTTGTACACTTACTGTATCGCTCTCCTCATCGGAGACAGAGTGGAGTTGAGCACTATAGTGGAGCGGGGAGTAAACCCAACTCCTCTCGTCTGTCGGCTGCCAGAGTGGCCAGAGACGGCGGGGAGAATGCAAGGAGAGCAGCAGCAGAGCAGGGAGCAAAGGAGAGAAGAGGTCAAAAAATAAAAGGAGAAAATAAAAAGAGTAGGAAACAATACAGTAAAGAACAGCTGTCCACCTGGAGGGAGAGAACTGATCTCAGTGCCAGCTCTCAGCAGAGGAGCCTTCCTCATCCTCAGTACGTACCTGCTCCCTACCAGCTGGGACATGGGACAGCCTGCCAGCAGCTGACACTGGATCCTGCTCCAGCTGCAGGGGGGATGGCACAACCTCTCCTCTTGCAGGGAGAGATTTTTAGAGCTCTTGAGATGCCAGGCAAACCTCAGCTCCCTGCCACAGCATCACCCCAGCTCCAGAGAAACCGAGAGACAAGGAAGTGACTTACCTAAGGGCAGTGACAGAGCTCTCGGTTCTTGCTACCCACTCCCAGCTCTCAACCTCCCATTTCCTGAGCCCTGTGCATGCTACAAACTGGCATCTCTGGTGTCCAGGAGGGCTTTTTATAGTGAAACCTGATCTGGTTTGCTGTGCCTTCCCCCTTCCCTGCAGGCCAAGCAAGGCAGCAGATGGGTGGGTTAGACCATAGTGGATGGTGGCCACAGAAAGGAAAAAGTTATCGCCAGGAGTCTTGGAGACAGTGGGGTGGTGGGAACAAGTACAACAAAGGAGGCAAAACACAACTGAATCTTGGAAAGAATGAGGGGGAAGGGGACATATGTTGAGGGAGATGGTTATCACAACACTGGGCATCGCTGTGACAACGCACTTCTGCTGCTGACACAGCACAGAGAAGCCCAGGCAGATTCGAGGGCTGGTGTCTGCTTCCAGTGTTCCCAGGGGGGACCCACTTCCACTGCAAATGGGCTCTTTTGTCTCCAGAGCAGCTCCCAGAGAGAGGAAACTGCCCACTTTGACTCAGTCTGCGGTTTGCAAAGGAAGAGGAATGGAATGGGGTACTTGCTAGAAGCCTGGGGGGGTTCCCAGCCCAGGAACCAAGTCTACGATGTACAAGAAACTACAAGAAGCCAGAGGAGCTTTGAAGCACTGGGCTCTGCGTGCTGAACCCCATCAATAATTGCAGCTATGTTAGCAGAGATCACCGGGAGGAAGAAAGAAAGAGAAACCCTTGCCTGGAGCTTCTTACAGGGCTCTGCTAGAGGCGCAGGAAAGCTCAACAGTGCATAAAGCCTGCCCCACATCCTGTTTTTCATCCATCCTGACTGAACTGCATGTTCCAGCCAGCCTCCTTCAGAGCCTTTGAGGAGCTCAAATGCATGCAGGGAGCTGCAAACCCAGCAGGGAGATAAAGGAACATCCGGTGCTTGGTATTAACCCTCCCAGTGCCTGGGCATCCAAACCCAGCCGAAGGGGGCAGGAGGAGCTGCCAGGAGGGGTTGCCTGTTTGCCCACATAGGTGCAGCACTTTCCTCATGCCATCAGCCAAGGCCAGGAGCATGTTACTGCCTCTGCTTCCCCATGGACCCTGACTGATGTCCACTCCACCGCTCCCCTGCCCGGTACCAAAAAGGCAGGCGCCAGGAGGACCACGCTATACAAAAGCTTGTGGAGAGGCTCTGACAGCACTGCCGTTACCCTCTGAGGACATCAGCTCTCCCAAAGCCTGAGAAGGTAAATACTAAAACCCAGAGCAGTCTGAGCTCTGGATTCAACCCCTAAATGCTCAACTGCCTCCTCTGCATCTTTTGGAAAGGAAACCTTTATGAGCTGCTCACCATCCCGGCCACCAGAAAGACAACCTAAAAGGTTCTACTTGCAACTGGACTTTCAGCTGCTTCAAAACATCCTAATGGTCTCCTTGGAACCCTGTCTGGCTTCCTGGGCCAAGGCAGCCAAGCCTAACATTACCTACAATGGCTCACGTGCCTCTCTGGCCAGGTCTGGAGCTTGCAAGTTTGTCCAAGGGCTGGGTGATGCTGCAGCCCATCCCATGGCAGAAGCGGTCACTAGCCTGCAGAACAGCAGGGCAGACCATGTGTTTCTGCAAGATCCTACAAAGAGATCCATTTGTGTGATTTCGATGTGCTTCTCCAGTTTCTGCTGGGCTGGTTCCTAATGGCCACACAATACAGAGCCACAGCATCCAGGAGAAATGGAGTGCTGGCCCCAGTGTTTCAAAGCTGCAGCTCTGCTCCCCTACGTGCTAGCATGTTCACTTACAATCCCAGAGGAAAGCGAGGTGGTTCGGAGTCTGCGCTGGCGGGGAGAGTAAATCCAGTACCTCCCATCTGTGAACTGGATGGCCCCAGGGCAAGTGAAGTGAAAACGGAAACAGAGGAAAAAAGGATGATGTGAAAGACAGGATGAAAGAGAAAGCAAAAAACAAGGGGTTGGGCAACTCCAGGCCTGAACGGATCATTGGGCAGGAAAGCCGTGCGTGGGAAAAGCGGTGCCCGTGCCCTGCTACCATCTCTGCACTTTTATTCCCCTGTGGGTGAACAGGAGGATAAAGTGCTCTCCTTTCAGGAGCAGACTTCCAAAGATCAGATCACAGTCCCCTGGGACTTGACAAATCATCCTCTGCACACAGCATCCCTTCACCGACCATTGCCCCCGCAGCAGTCCTGCAAGAGAGCAGCTGTGGCCCAAGCCCCGCTGCACTCTGGCTGCAGCTTCATTTGAGCTCCAGCACAAGTCGTTTTTCCAAGGAGAGCACCCACGGGAACCCAAATCAGCTTTTCCCTTCATCTCAGCAGTGACAAACACTCCACAGCACACGACACACATTTAATGCAAAACTCGAGGACTCAGATGAAGTATGAAATGCTGATGAGCAGTCAGTCACGCTCTCTGTGAGCACACACTGCACACAGATGGTTTCCTCTGGACAGAGAGGTGATCCTCAAGTTGGGGGGAGTCCTTATGCCCAGGGACAGGGAGGAAGAAGAGCTGACCCTTGCTAGAAGACGCTTGCCGGTGGAGCAGGCAGTATCTGCAGGCAGCTTGCACACAGCTGCCATCCACAGGCAAAGAAAGAGCAGCTAGTGTTAGAGGGAGCTATTTGCATTTTGAACAGCATGCATAAAAACCCAAACAAGCTTTTAAAATGGAGCCGATTCCTTCCACAGCTCCCACGAGCCTCAGAACGACTCGGCAATGAGTGAGCAGCTCTGCAGCAGAGTCACACAAGCACAGAGAAAGGCAAACACTGCCATTTTTAGGTTAGCCTGAAGGAGCTCATCACAAGGGCTCAGCTCAACTCCATCGCCATATAACCCACAGCAACTAGTCGGAGCAGGGAGGAGCTGGGCACCTCTTTTAATGAGAAGGTTGCAGTGCCCAGGCATGGGGGAGAGCTCTCATGGGTCAGACCCTCAGCTCTGCTCTGGGAATCCACGGGACAGGTACACGTTGCTAAAAACTCTTCTCTGGTCTGCAGAAGCTGCTCAGACATTGCCAGAGCTGACTGAGGAACACAGCACCAGGCTCCACAGCACTCTGCTGCCAACCAGCAACCACCTCACTTACTCCCTGTCTCAGCACTAGATTTCCACTGCATCACCTAATGCATCTGCCTGCAGGGAAAGGAAAAGCCAGAGTTCACCAGAGCCTGAGATCAGCCCCACTGCAACCACCTCCCTTCTGGCTCTAGGCCACTGTGGCATGTTTGTGTTCAAGAAAGCAGCCAGGCTCTCTGGCTGAGGAAGGAAGAACCGCTCAGTTGCACCTACATTCACCTTGGCTTGTCCCGGGAGTGAACACGCTGGCCTAGATAAGCCCTTCAGCACTTGTGCTTGGAAGTAGAGCAGCACACCTACAGCTACATCCACAGCAGCAGTGCCGCCCACTTGAGCCCCACTAGATGCTGGTTTGAGTTCTCCAAGGGTTAATCCAGTTCCCCGCGTTCAAAAAACCCATCCAGCATTAAGATCTTGAGGTGCTCAACACAAAGACAGCATGGGGCAGATACTGCCCTGCACCTGACTGCTTGAAACAGAGACTGTTACAGCCTCGTCCAACATTTCCCATTACATCCTTAACAGGCCAGGTGGAGAAGGTATCTTACAAAGTATATGTCTGTGACTGGCACGTCATCTTCATCTGAGGCCTGGCTGGCTGGTTCGGAGGCCTGGCTGGCTGTCTCCACCTCTATTGTAGCTGTGGACGTTACAATGGCACAGGCTGAAGAAGCTGCCTCTCTGGAAGCGGGAAAGAAATGACAGAATCTAGTCACTGCGATCAGAAAAGGAGCAAGACTCTATGACTTATTACAGAGGAGCTGAAGATGTTCCGGTGTCAAATCCAGAAACATCAGGTCAGAAGTAACAGTGCTCAGCTTCACTGAGCTGTTGGGGGAGCACCTATCTCTCCAGGAAAGCTGGTGCCCTACAAAAGTCAGCCTCCAGCACAAGTTGCCACAGACCAACCGACACCGTGTAGGGCTCTGCAAAGCTGCCCAATGCTCTGAAACACTCACTCTTTGTCATCTTCTTCGGGAGCTACAATCTCAACGTCACACTTGGGCTCCAGCTCGACACTGATCTGCTGAAGTTCCTCCTCAACCCGCACTTCCTCGTGTGACCTGGAAAGCGAAGAGAGACAGGCTCAAAGGCTCAGTTAGGCACTAGTTCTGCACAGTCCTCAATTTTAGGTCAGCCTGAATCAATCCTGAGTCAGTCCAGCCTCTTGCACTGGAATCTCCCATAGGAGTGAGCTGTGCTGGTCCGCCCCGGCACGCAGCTGCCTGCTGCCAGCCACTCACAGCACTGAGCTCCTGGCACAGACCTAGCTGCTGATTTCAGCTCAGAGGGGGCAATCAGACCTCCCAGGATTGAGAATTTGGATAACCAAAACTCCCAGACAAGAGAGTCACTCCTGTCAGATTGCAGTGCTCAAGACTAACGAGGTAGGAAAAGAGGACAAGAGGAAAGGGATTAATTAGTCAGTACTGCAAAAAAGATGGGCAGTGTCAAATGGAGTACAGGAGGAAAGAGGAGAATTGGCCTCTGGGGAAAACCTGTGTCCAGAGTTAGCCCGGCGTTATCTACCAACCGCACAAGGGCCAAAGCCTCTGACCTCTTCCAAGACTCTAACCGCACCAAAGCTGCTCAAGCCTGCTCCAGGGTTAACATCAGATTTATCTGCATGCTCAGGAGCTGTTTGTGACAGTCTTCAATTTAATACCTCATGCTATTAAAGTAATTGCTTGTGCTAGCAGGGGCTGGCTCCATAGTCCTCATGGGAAGGAGGAGCAGGCGCTTGCCAAGCCGAGGGCAGTCTCAGGGAAGGGACAAGCTCCAAGTTCATCGGCAGCACCATCCTGCTCTGCGCTGTGCCTGGCTGGGAGCCGGAGCCAGCAGGCGGCACTCCTGACCAGGTTGGTGCCAGGGAACTCGCTTCCTCTCTTCCTCGCAGGGGCAGATCTCAAGAAACCCGGAGGGAATTCCCCAGCAGATTAGAATAATCAGAGGTGTGACATGTTCTTCAGCAAATTGGATAAGGTCTTTTTCGTTTCAGCTCAGGAATGTAAATTCACGCTTTAATAACTTTGTTCTTGCACTGCCTTTCACCAGGAGATCACAGAGTACTCTACAAATACACAGGTCCCTGCTCCCCTAGAAAGGGCATGCTGAAACACCAGCATCAGAAATGCAGAAACTAGGAAAAATAATAGCAAAAGGCAGCCACATTTGTGTGGGGTGGTTGTAGCTGTGGCAAATCTGTGACAGACCTACTTCTGACCAAGATGCTAAGCTCCTTGATGGTCCAGGAACAAGTACTTTGAATCACCTGACCTATTTCTAGATGAGGAGTCACATCCTACAGCAACTCCCTCCATTAGGTACACCAAGGGAGTCCGGAGTAACTGGGGGGAAGTCACTGCATTTTCCCAAATGGGTCCTACCACCGGTGCCTGAGTTTAAGTCTCCAATTTTCAGCAATTTCAGACAATAGATTCTGCATAGGAGGTGAGGTGCATTGCAGGTCCCTGACACTTCAACAGGTGCTGCAAATCAACAGCAAGTAGGTCCTTGCCCTCCAGAGACAGGAATTTACCTAGATTCAGTGACATGCAGCATCCAGAGGTATTTTCATTAAGACAGACCATGGAAAGGGATTTTTTCACAGTGTATGTGGTCTGAAGCTCAGCAAAAGCTAGGAACGAGGGTAGACACCTGTGAGATGGAGCAAACCTTCATCTTCCAAAGTCCTTGCCTTCCTCTGAAGCACCAAACACTGATTGCAGGGAGAGAGGATGTCAGCCTGTCCAGCAGCTCCTCTGGCACAATCCAAGACTGAGTCTCTGATGTGCATTTCAAAGTCTGCATCTACAATATTTACAAGATGTTCCGGAATGCTATAGGGCAGGGTCAGCAGCAAACACAGGGTCCTCATGCAGATCCCACTGACACAGGCAATGGGGTCATTTTCACTGGCGCAAAAATATGCAAGATAATTATATGACACGAACCTCTAAATCCACACATTCCTATGCAGTAGGGGATTTTTGTCCTACCTTGCCCTTGGCTCTGAGCCACCTATCACCACAGGAGGAAGGAAAAAAACCAAAACAACCCCTCAAAGTACCTGAGTTTCTGAAAACACTAGAAGCTACTTCTCTGGCAACCAAGGCTGCTCAGTGCCTCACAAACTCAAAACCCTTTCCCCTATTCACATCCACCGCACCCAGGTGGCAGGCAGATGCAGAGACGATTTTCTGTTAAGGCTCGCTTACCCAGAGGGGGACAAAAACAACTTTCCTTGATTCTGGTGTTGGTTGGGTGCATAAATTTGGACAACTCGGTTGTTCCCTTTCCCATCAAATAACAGGGGTAATATTTAAGGTTCTTTACAAAGCACTGAAAGGTCTGCTTCTAAGGAAAATTCTGTGTAAGAAATGTGGATCATTTGATTGCAGGAAGCAGCTCCATCATCCTGCAAAGGACCACACCAAAATCTTGGGGCTGCCGAGATTCACGTTCAGCCCTCTAAGAGACTTCTGCGCAGGGACAAACGTGAGGTCTCTGTGCAGCAGTGCAAGAAGAGATGAGACACTTTTCTCACCTGCCATCCTGCCCTGAGGAGTGTGTGCGCCTCCTGCAGAAAGAAACCAGAATAGTAGAGTTTGAGGAGTGATTTAAGACAGAAATCCTAGGCTGCCCCCAAATCTAACTCCCCACCCCATGAGGGAGATGTTCTACTTAACAGCTGACACTTCTCCCAGCAATAATTAATCCCATCAAAGCTGTGTCTGCTTGCTCCCAGGAGAGATTTAATTAAAATCGGTCATTAGCATTCCAGAGCATAGGGCAGCCTGCCGAGATCTGCAGCACGAAGAGGAACAGCAGCCACTTGGCTCCAGTGAAAACAGGGACAAGAGCTGTCCTCACCTGTACCTGGGCTGCTCAGAGGTCTCCGAAGGGGATCGCTCGGGAACAGAGAGAGATGTTGAAGACAGCGTTGTGGCTATGGAGGCTGTGGTAGCTTCTTCAAAGGAAGGAGGTGTGCAGGGTAGCAGGTCTGGTCTGCCTACTGGCCCAGAGTGAAGGGCAGGAGAGATGTAGGAAGAAAAACATGACTAGTTCAACCACCAACACTTTACCTACACCAGCTCCGTGTGAGGCTGTTCCACCAACCTGCACACCCTCACCAGGACTTCAAACCACAAACAAGCAAGGAGTTGGGCTGCCTTCATGAACGCCAACAGCTTCTCCCAAGGCATCCCCTAGAGAGAGCCAGTAAGCACCATTTCCAGCATGACAGAGAGACATTACAGGAAACGTAATGCCAATGAAGACACTTCACTGGTAACCAAAGCTGGATTAAAGGCTTGGATCACCAGAGATAAATATCCAAGTGAATTAAGACATGAATCGAGTGCTCCCTGCTTTGCACGGGTAGAAATCTAACACCTATGCACTCGAGGAGGAGCCTGTCCTTCACCACTCAACTGTAAATCCAGCCCAGATGGAAGTCATGAAAAGGCAGCACAGTACCAAGCCATTTGTCTTTTTTTCCAATGGCAAGATCTTGCCCCTTATAACTGTCCAAACACTGTCATTAGAGTCCTGCAGTTCCCACTCCTGCCTTATAAAAAAAGGGGGGGGAGAAAAGGGTGGAAAATTCAACTTTCTGATTCCTTTTGGGCTATGACTGCTGGTGCCAGTTCGCAGCGGCTGCCTTGCAGCAGTGACGCAAGCGACCATTTTTACTGCAGAACCATACAGTGCTGCAAAGAAGGGATTTGGCCGTCTTTGATGCAGAGGCTTTGCTTCCCCGATCAACTAACTGCTAGCACTGTGACAAAACAATATACTCTTACCTTCTCCCCTGTCCTGGTTAAGTTTAGCACCTACAAAGCACAGCAAGACATGCAATGAAGAATTACCCATCAAGGCAGACATGTGGTCAGTGCACAGTGGGGAACTTGAGGAGAACAGGGGAGGATCCTAAGGAACTGCTAGGAAAAAGAGGGTAATCACACAGCCATCAGCCACCAAACGAGACCATCACCTTCATCGTCAAGTGTGGGGTAACTCCTGGCCGCACGAAGATCATACTGTGTTTCATCCTTTTCAGAGGGGAGCTGGCTAGCTGAAAATGCAGCAGTTGGACCAGCTGTCTTGACAGCTAGCAAGGCACTACGCCCTTTCTTTGAGGGAGACGACTTCAGAGCTGGATGGGAGGAGTGAAAGAGAAGGTGAAATGACCACCACCACTACCTACTGTCACATCAAAGACACTTTTCTCTTCATAGGGAGAGGCCTCTGACACACACACACATGCTCTGCAAGTGCCATCTCCCAAGGGCTGAGTTAGGCTGCAGGGAGAGCTCCTGGGTGGGAGTCTGAGCAGACCAAAGCAAGCCATGACAACTCGAGGCTTTGCATTTCTCCAGCTTTGCTTTATACTACAGTGGAAAAGCCTGCTCAGACTCTGGCCCAGAAACTCTCCACGTGGACTGAAGCAGTAAGATTGAGATAAGGCTTGCCTCACATCACAAGGGCAAAACCTCTTGGACTAGGTACTTACAGGAATTCTTTCGAAACACTGTGTTGGTCATGAATTTGAAGAATCTCTCTGCATAGAAGCTGGGTCTGTGTACTGACACTGTGTCCTACAAGGGCAAGAAGGAATTGTTTAATTTTAAAATTATCCCTCAAGGCAGAATTTCTATAAAAACCAATGCAGTCTTTTTTATTCCAACATTTAGCACTGATAGAGCCTTAAAATGGAAAGGCTTAACTGAAATGATCTGATTAATGCTATAAATAAGCCTGAAGCATTGCCTTTGATTTGATTGCATTTGATTATATTTTTGCTGTAATTTTATAATGGATTTTGGTGATTTTATTCTTTTGTAGGCTTCCTGGATTTTTCAAATATTGGCCCAATTACACACACGAAATTTCTCCTGGTTTTGCTGGCTGACTTTCAAAGCACACATGGATACCTTTGCATACGACACGGACACCAAAATTCACCCAAGGGTCTCCACATATTTCAAATTTTTTCCACTTTGTGTTTAAAATAGCAAGCTGAAGCTGTCTCTGCTTCTGATATTTGACTGTGCTACCATGACTTGGCATCTACACATTTCCTTTGCCTTATTTTTTAAGGGAAGCTAGGATATGCAATGCTGAAAATTAGTTTCCACATCCAAGGTTGCTCTTTTGTAAACATGGATCTGGCTGCTGCAGGAGACAAGAAAACAGGGAAACACTGAAAGGGGTTTATTAACAGATAGCTTACTGAAGTGGAAACACAGTCAGTCACCAAACAGAGCAAATGGAGAGCTTCTCGACACATACACCAATGCACGCATCTTGTGCGTACAGCTCCTGGTATCATGGGGAGGAGGAAAATGACAGATGGGAGCAGAGGAGGAAAGCTGGTAGCACGACAGCTAAACATGCGAGGAGGTGGAGTGAGCAAGAAAACCTGATTGGGAATAAGTGGCATTACACCGCTGTGGAGGCATAAGAGGCAAGAACTATTCCTTTCATCAGCTTCAACTGTGCCAGTTCAGGCACTAAAAATAGCAAGGTAATCAGCACCAACTAGCATAAACGAAGCCAAGGCAGGTAATCCTGCCGAGGCCTGGACAATTCCTGCCTCTGTACGGGCACTCACCCCATCATGGACAAGGGCCTTCCAGGTATGTTCTAGCTTCTTGATGAACCTAATTCCAGGGGAGAAGTGGAGAGAAAAAGAAAGAGACAGATTCAGGCATGTACTCTATATGTAAGCTACCTTTCATAAGCCACACAGGCGAGACCACTGAGCTGCTAACAATTCCTCTTTCATCCAGAGTGTGGCTTTCCTCCAGCCAAGAGAGGTCGGCTGAGCACACCGGCATCTCTGCAGTCAGGTTAGGACTGCTGGGGAAACCCTACAGGGAAGGAGGAGCTGGGGCTGGGCTGGAAGAGGGGCAGAAAATAAAAATCAACCTTCCATCCCTGGAGATATTGCTACCCATTCTAGGCACAGAGACAGGAAACTTCTTTATGAGCAACTCCTTATATCTTAGAAAAATGGTTCTGTGTTATCAGTTGTTATAATGACAGGCTAAAAATCCACAGCCTCCGACATGCATCGACAGACGGCTTTAGGCAGCCTACCTACTCATTATCAAACTCTTCAGGAGAGGAAAATCCTCCTGCTTTCATTCAGTATTAAACCAGATGTTAACCTACTTAAAGGATAGACGACTGCAAAGTTACCTACCTGTACGATTGAAGGATATCTATTATTCCTACATGTAGCAGGAGACGCTCTCCTTTGCCATTCACTGCCGGGATTCCTCCCATCCTGCAAGTAAAACAAAACCTCAACGAGTGTAGACATAAAAAGAGCAGCCGTAATACACCTGAGACCTGTAGAAGGGTGGACAGCAGTGCTGAAAAGATGGCTCTCATGTGGTGGTAGGATACAACTTTGCAAAACCTGCAAAGTCACTTTGTGCGCAACCATGGGAAGTCACCTACTGAGCCAGGCCATCTCACACAAGGTGTCCCCGGGGTTACCGCCAGCCTGGACTGCCAGACACCAACTACGAGGACAGCATCCGAGTCGTATGGCAACGGCTCTGTCTGGGCCAGAAAGCACCACATGATTTTTTTTTTTCTTAGCTACAGGACATTTTATTCTGGGGATCGGATTATTTATTAGGTCAGCGTGAGCTGTGTCTGACTCTTAGGGCAGCAAACCTTTAAGGACGAGGGTATTTCCAGTCCTATCCACACTAATATCAGTCCTGCCAAAAGTGCAGCAACCACTAGCACCAGCACATAACAAAAGCACGCAGGCATCAGGCAGGCCACTGCAATTAATGATGCTATTTGAAAGAATGGAAACATCTAAGTATTATCCTGGCTCCACTGTGACGGATCCTCCATCAAAACTGGAGCAGCTGGTTACAGACAGCAACAAACAGCAAACTCCACCATTTGTTAGCAAGCTTGGTCCACAGAGCCAGAGAGACAGTCACGAGAGCCGCCTGCAGCCCAAGAGCCACAGATCGGGCACAGCACAGGACAGGTTTTGGGCAACCTCCCCCAACCAACAGCTCCACCAGTTACTCCAGCACTTGGCTACATTGCTGTTTGCTAACCACAAACCTCAGGGTACTGTCAGTGATTCCAAAGTGATGGAGAACAAACTCCAAGCTCCTAAGGACAAGCTGATCTCTACTTCCCCTCCAGTATTTGGATGCTGAGCTAGCACTGAGCAAGTTTCTCCTCCCCAGAGCATGGGTGGATGTTTAGAGGCCACTACAGGAGCTGACAACCTACAGACTGGCCTAAGAAGAGAGACCGCTGCGAGGCTGGAGACTTACGGAAATATTTTGCACCCCAGCTTCCCCCTTTCAAGCCACACTGCTTTACTGGCAGCAGTTCCATAACGCCCAGGAGAGATGCTCATTCTAACAGTCCATATGGGCCTCACTAGGGATTTACTACTCCAGCCTCCACCTCCACCCTTCCCAGCAGCGCGAGGAAAGCAGGTTTTCACCTACGTGTCGTCTGTGTCTATGGACTCCCCCCGGGCAGCCCCACCCTGGATGGACTCCATGGCCGTGGAGTAAAGTGCCTTCTGCCCCACGGGACGCTTCTCATCTGACGTGCTGTGGGCTCCCTCAGACTGTCGCTCCCGTTCTTGCTGGTCTATGTTATGAACACCAAGCAGGAGGCTGTAGTCCATGATTTTAAAACTTTCCAACACCTACAGGTTAGTATTGAGTTTAAGAACAAAGACAAAACATCAGGCCAGCAGCTCAAATACAGCACAGATTCCAAAGCATGGAACAGCCCATCCACATTCCCACTAACAACTCCTTCACCAGAGTTTGAACATTTCTGAACCAAGTCATCTCTGGACTTGATTGCATAGACTTTGGCCATCCCACAATCAACTCAAAGGGCTGAAGGCTTGCAAATAACACTGTTGTACCACATATCTGCTGCACACTGCATAGGAAAAATTTATTTACTCCCAACAGACCAGCTACAAGTGGAGTAGGCTGCCACAATTTGATGCACCAGGCAAAGGAATGCAGCCTCAGTCCTCAGAGGCTGTCATGAGATCCAACTCCACTGCTTTGCTTTCAGGGAAAACGGCAGTAGAAGGGATTTATCCTGCTTTGGGGTTAGCCGATTAGCAAGGTTCTCAATCATTTGCTCTTCCTCATGCTCAAGAGCCACAGAACTTCATTAACCTGCTCTCCAAGCTGCCCCCCCTTCTTACCAAACAATCTCGTTGCAATGTTTTCACCAATGCACTGAAGGTGTCTGCATCCAACATCAGACCCTCGGGCATATCTTGTATGAAGTCTAGATCCTTGTACGTAGGGCTGGACTTTTCTTTTTCCTTCTTGGATGCCCGACGTTTATAGGTTGAGCCTTTCAGGTCAAATTTCAGGTGCATTTTCACCACGCGAGGCAGAATGTTGTTCATCACGACCACACGGATGTTTTTGCCCCCTGATTGCACACAGTACAGTCCATAAAACTTCGGTAGCAGTGTCCGTGGGTTCTGGTTCAGATTCTGCAGCAGGGGTGGAAAAAAGCATGGGAAAAGGTCATTTTGGCAGAAGACTCCTGCTGTGTTCAACACAAAGCATCTTAACAGCTCTTGGAACAGTCAGACTAGGGGTTCTTCACCTAGAGACTTTCTGAACTTTACATGAGAGCTTACTGTACACATTTGACAAACTCTTGCATTTCAGTGGCTTTAGGACCTGAAAATACCACTATGCCTTGAATACAGGGAATGAGATGTTCAGCACTCGCTGGGCAAATAACCAAGTCCGGAAATTCCCTGCTTTCCCCATCAACAGCGGCTAAAAAAGGGCAACCAAACTGGAAGAGAAACAAACACAATAAGTGGGAACTTCAAGTTTAAAAATAACAGCTATCTTCAACTCTTCAGAAGTGTCAGAAATCAAGAGCCGTTCTCTGGCCCAGAATAAATCAGGGACAGGGTATTTTATTTTTTTTTTTTTTTTAAAAAAATCAAAAGCCTTTCTCTGGCCCAGAATAAATCAGGGACAGGGTATTTTATTTTTTTTTTTTTTTAAACAAAACAACATTAATTTTCTCCTCCTTTTGCAGAGCTGCTTTATAAAACACAGTTGGCTTTATAAAACACGGATATCCTGCTCTGCTATCATGTCCTTTTTTTAGGCAGTGGTATTATTAGGAATGATATGACAGGTATGATTTGCTTGTTCAGCTTCGGGAAAGTTTGGGAAGTAAACAGAACATCTCTGCACGCTATGAAAGAAAGGATGGACCCGACAGATTCTCTGACAGATGGCAGAAGCACGATTGTATTAAAATTTCATACCCATCCTCATCTCCCCTAACTGGGCATATGAATGGGCCCTCTTCGTGAGTGCGCTCTTTAACATGGTGCAAGCTAAAAGCATCAGAGGCAGGCAAGACCAAACACAAACAGCACTTGCCCAGCTTTCAAGTAACTCGGGATGAAATCACTCTGTTTGCTTTCCATTGACTCCTTTTACACTGGATAGGTTTCCCAAGAACAGCAGACAGATCATGTGTCAGCACTACAGTAACCCACAAACACTGGAATGCCACAACAGGTAGCACATAACTCTGCACCAGACAGGTAAGATCAGTTTAATTAGTTACACTGATGGCTAGCCCGGACAACTGCAGAATTCAGGACAACTGTGCAACTTCATGCCCATTCAAAACCCTCCACCTGATTTCCTACATACATTAGGCAAGAAGCAATGCTCTCCTCATCCTGTCCACGAACTTGACTGTCACTTGCAAAAGCAAGCAACTGGCTGTCAGTTATCTAGAGGCACCCAAGACCCTGTCTCACTTTGGCAAATTTCCCCCAGTAAATATTGATAGAGGCAAACATTTTCATTAAAATAGTGTATGATCACATAAATCAAATCCACCGCAACATTCATGCAGATAGGGCAGCACTAACATTGCTTGCCATCACCTTCTCCTCGGCAAACACATCCACGTGTTCTATCTGAACTTCAGTGCCTTCATCTACAGAGCTGGATCCTTCATGGCAGTTATGCAGGGAGACAGCTCCTGGTTTACATGCCAAAACATTGGGTTTGGTTCCAATTTACTACTTGTCACCATACGCAAGTCCTCTGGGTCTCAATATATCGCCTTGCCAGCCCTGACATTTAGGTAACAACTATCTGCAGCAGACTGGATGTGCAAAGTTGGCTGGTACCGCAAGAGTCTTTAGCTTGGTACTGCAGGTAGTGGGAGCCAGGACAACCAGCAACTGCCTTCAGAGTAACTCTGTCAAATAGCAGATCTGGGAGATATGCAAGGACAGCGGTGGTTTCCCCACAAAATCAAGGCAGTTGTGTTATTGCAATCAACAGCCATCCTCAAAGCCAGGCTGAGGCAGATGCATGGTGCCAAGTGAAGGAGAACAAACTAGTGCTGGGAAAAGGACACCCAGAAACACACATCTGGGAAGCCATTTTCAGGCCAGAACATGCCTACAAGCTATGGGACAATTATCTGCCTCAAGTTTACCCATGGAGTTTGCAAATAATTGGCAGGATTTGTGCTTCTGGGACTGGATTCACTACACACTGTTAACATCGTCGCTGGCACAGGGTGGGCGGGCCATACGAAACCCAGGCAGAGGACATGCCCTGTGTGATGATTTGGACAGAAAAGCTGCCACAACAAACCCAAGTCGGGTCCAAGGTGCTGGGTGATACACACCATGTAGTAGCCAGGAAGGAGCTTCTGTAGGAATTCAGCTTCCTTGTGCATCACAGTTTTTATGATGAATTCATCGTCGCTGGTGACATAGAAGAGGGAGCCGCTGGCACCAGGGTTTGACAGCTCTATCAGAGGCTCGTTACATAATGAATACTAGGGAGGAAAAGAAAAAAAGATGAGGTTTTTAGCCCCCACTCATTGCACGTTGAGTTCTACGCCCTTGAGGGCTTTCCCTAGCACGCTGTTTCCCTGTGAGATTAAGGCATAACAAAGCTTAAGTAAGAACTATTTTCATTATAGGTTAGGCCTAAGCAGCAAAGCTGATGGACAATTTACAATTAGAGACTGAGATTACAGTTCAGAGCATCCCAACTGCTCAGAATCAAGCTAATCATCTGCTTTCGGTGACATTCAGGCTTCATAATGACATCTTATCTTTTCCCATTGTGTGTGTATCACATTTAGGCTTCTTTCAGCACATTACCACAAGCGCAGACCGAAAGATAGGATTTTAAGAGACATGACAATCTGCTCAGGGTATCACTGCACTGGAGGGAACAAAATGCACTGGCCTGGCCTTGTGCTCCCCTGTTACAGAGGATTTTTACAGCCACATCTCAGCCCCTCAATCCTGCTGGAAACACATGAAAAGTATTAGATCAGGTGTCCAAACGAGAAGAGGGATCAGAGCTGTGTAAGCACAGCAAGTGGTACTGCACTGGGAATTGAATTGGGAGGACATTTCTAGACATCAGTATGCAATGCTGCCTAGTAGTAGGAAAAAAAAAAAAAAGAAGAAAGCGCAAGCACGCATATGCACTTTGCAGCTAGGTACCAACCCCAAGGTAACTGTGTAGGTCGAGTGGGTTCAGGGCAGTATCACATCAGAGCTGCCACAGCAAGAGGTATGATGGGGAGAGGGAGGCAGGGTATATAAGGGACAGAGTCAGAGCAATAAATTAAATGCTCATCATTACGTACTGAAAACAGCTTTCAGCCCTGCACAGATTAATGACCCAAGACTTTATCAAGTTAATTATCTCAGGCATAATTAAAGGCATTTGCTGCTGTGGCAGGCAAAGACAATCAGGGGAAGCAGAAGCAACAAATCAGAGCCGTGACCTTTGCAATTGAGGTAGGCTCTTTGCCTCACCCAAATTTTGAGCCACTCATCAAATCAGCCAGCATTATCTTGGATGGCACAGATGGGGACCACTGTTATTGTCAATGCAGTCATTGCAGAAATTGTCAATGAGGGCATGTGCTCATTTGGATGTGTTCCCTTGCCCAGTTCAACAACTGCCCTTTTCTAAAGAGCAGGACATCACATACACGCAAAGGACCAAACTCAACGCCAGTGTACTCCAAGCTCTGACAGTTTGTACTACTAGGTATTTTAAAAACAGCTTTTCCAGCTCTGAGGAGCTTTCTGAGCTCAAGAACAAGCTGTATTTTATTCTGTCTCTGTAAGATGATTAAAATAACTACACTCACATAGCTCTCAAGTGAGTACACAAGGAAAAATTCCCATCTTTGTCCTCAGAGCCCCAGGGGACATTACAGGGTTGCACCCAGAAGAACACAACTCCTTTTTCTTGTAAACACAGTAAGTTATTGTCACCACAAGCAACAGAGAGGGAACCCCATTGCATAGCTTACACACCACACACTGTATGCAGATCATTTCCTCTCCCTCCAATGTAAGCTAGCAGCTACCTCTTGGCAAACGAAGACTTGAGCTGAGTGGTGCTGGTCTTGCTGGGACTGTGACTGGATCGCCTCCAAAACTGAATGGAGTCCTTAAATCCACAGCCTATTCCTACTCCTTGCTAGGATCAGAAGGATTCCTCAACTCTTTCCTGTCCCTTTTAGGCAAGAGTTGCTGACAGCCTTGATTTAGGGGCAAATTTCTGCTGTTACTCCAGACCATCTCAAATAAAGGAGGAAAGATAGAGAAAAAAATGCATCCGTACCAAATAATCATCTGGACGAATCCCAAAGAGTTCTCGGAAGTACCGGAAAGCCACTGGTGCATAGGTCTTGAACCTGAAGTCGGCATAATGGTGAGCCGGGGTGAGATTACTTCCTTCGCTGCATAGAATAGACATTACATGAGCAGGGCCTCTGTATTACCATTCGCCATATATGTACAGTCACAACAAGGCTACTGTATATTTAAGACATCTTAGGAACAACAAAAAAAAATATCTTTCTTCTGTGGCAGGACAACAGGAAAATAGGTTTTAAATTATCTGCCAAAGTCTATTTCCAAAGAACGCAAGGAACAACCACTTGCCAAGCAGAATATATTTACATAGAGAATACAGTTTTTATGAACTTTGTTTATTCACAGAGTTGGAGAGCTCCCAAAATAAGTTTCTTCCATCCCAAATGTGGTATAAATTCACAGAAGAAATTCCAGACAGACAGGTAGAAAGGAAAGCATGTAGGAAGGCTAAGAAACCCAAGCATACAAACTCAAGCATACAGCACTGCATCTCACATTGTACTTCCTTGCAAACCAATGTACTGCAGAATCTAACACTTCCCACTGTTATGTTTGTATGTAATGGATGCATATTTAAAACATTCAGAGCATCCAACTCTGATCTAAAGACAGATGGAAGCTCTTTTGAAAAAAAATCAGTGAGAGGAAAAGAGATAACTCATCCATTTGTTTTGTTTCCCCTCTTTCCTTCACCTTGGGAAAAAAATGCTTTCCACCACGTAGAAGTCTTGCATCAGGACATCTCTCTCTGGCTTGGAGCTCAGATTGCCAACAGTATATCCAATCCCTAGCTGGATGGCCCCCTTCAGAGTGGATGAGGTGGTCTGGCAGAAAGAAAAGAGCAGTCAGTGAGCATTTCACAGCCAATTATCGCAATAACATCCCCTATATTACAATACAGTCAAGTCTATGACTTCTGTGGAGTTGTCTCAGGCACTACATACTGCTAAACAAGTCCAACCAGCTGCTGAAGAGATGGATTAAGGTTTCCGGTTTGCTCTTTGCAAGATTATGCAGGACAAGGGTGCTACACAAAACCTAAATCAGATTGGTAGCTATTGGGCCCCAACTTCTCTTCTCAGCCTCCACCTACATGTAGCTGCCACTCCCCACTCCACAAAACCAAACCTTTTTGTAGGTGGTTTCACCAGAAGCATCAACGCCTCGATGACCTATCTTCTTTCCTTGGCCAGGCTGTCCTGGTAGTGATGGTCCCTGCAACGAAAGAGCATGGTTAAAGTCCAGAACAGAATCTGACCTGGCCTGCAAGAACAAGCAGAGCAGCACAGGCACAACCACACTATCATGGTTGTCAAGGACAGAGGGATCGCTCTCTACTGCTAGAGAAAAATCTGCAAATAGGTGTCATTGGCACCAGCAAGCTTTAAGCAAGGCTGTTTGAATTATACATCCATCCCTCGTGACAAGAAGAGTTAGAATACCCAACCGCTCCATCTGACACCCTCAGTACTAACTGGGCAGAGCCCTCAGCAAAGATGCTGAGCTCAGGAAAGATTTGCCTGCTTCCCAGCTGCCAAGATTCCCCCGTTGCTTGACTGCAGTTTCTCATTGATTTAAAACAGTGATGCATTAAATCAAACAGCAAGTTTAGTCTTAGAAATCCCATACCCTCAGGTGTCATACCAATACCTCGCGCTTCACTGGAGAAATAAGAAACAGATAACAGGGACAACACAACCCCATTCCTGCATTCACATGGAGATAATGCATTAAACGAGATCTCATTTACTCACAATTCAAAGTACAAACCCACACAGGGTGAACTGCAATCACAGCTCTTCCTGAAGTTTTGCGAAGAGTTTACAGAAACACTATAAGACCGCCAGCACTTCAGAGTGAGAACAAACCTTCTCCTATCTCATTCTCCTCCTCTTCTTCCTCCGAGTCTGCCTGGGCCTTTTTTAGCTGATCCAGGAGGGAGCAGATTGTGACTGCACCCTTTAACAAGCCAACGGAATCGTGTTTTGTGAAGTCCGATACAGCTCCTTTTGCAACCCCAGGCATAGAGCTCTATGCCCTGCCACAGGGCAACATCTCACCTATTCCTCAGCTCTCCTCCCGTCCCAGCAGACTGCAGAGCACATCAGATGGCTAAAACTGCCCATGAACCACCAGTGACATTTAGGGGTTTGTTACATTAAAGAGCAGCCAGGCTTTGGATGTTCCTTTAAGCAGCGTGCAGAGAGATCCAAGGTCATTTCCCAAGTGACAATATTATATCACTGTCTCTCTCAAGAGACATCTCTTAGAAGTGATCTCTACAGCAGACAATGTATAATTTTGTTCAGACTACAGAAGTTCTTTGTGTTTTAGCTTTTAATCAAGAGCTTGCAGCTATTTCTGGTCAAACTACTCGTACTTCTCGTGCTAAGGGGCAGTCTGATTTCTCCTTCAAAAAAAAAAAAAATCTTATTTCCTACTCCGTTTTTAACATTTAGCACAGCCAGGCTTGCTTGCGAGTACTTCTTCCCATGATGAGCAGTACAGCTTATCCTTCCCTTGCAGCTTCCACCCAACAAGCCGGTTCCTATTACATGTAAGCTCAATCTGTACCGTCCTGTCTCGCCACAGAGCTCATCATCATCCTCTCAAAGCAATTAACAGACACAGGTATTGGTTACGAGATTGCCATCATATGAAACGCAGTAACAAAAGTCTCTTCCATAGTCTCTTGCTCTACCTGTGACTGTGTTTCCAGGGCAAGAAAAAGTGGAGCTATTTGTGCATTGAACCAAGCAATCAACTTTCACAGAAGTTGAGCTTCCTACTACGCATATTTCTGGGGAGGCAGAAAAGAATCTAAGTGTCACATTCCTGGCAGTTTTATGGGACGATTTTGCTATTCATGTATACAAATGCTCATCATCCCAGGTGAGTAATGTAAAGGGGTATGTCAGAAAATTCGATCAAACAAAAATCATTTGAACATGATGCCCTAAACCAAGTGTGTGGGCTTCAGGGAACAGCTCTCAGGCACAGATCCTCCTACTAGATTCCCTGCTGCCAACTGTGAAGAGTTTTGCTCCAGAAGGTAACAGTGACTCAGGAACCTGCGACCTGGATTATGTGTGTGAGATCAGTCCCTCGAGATGTTCCCCCTCTTTTACGGCTTCACAAATTACAGCCTCCTTGACTCACTCCCAGGAGCGAGTGAGACCCAACACAGACCCCTGGAGATGCCCAATACATGGATTCTCCATTTATATCACCTTCAGGTTCTGATGTGGTGTGGAAGAGGTGCCCTCAGTCACTAACTTACAGACGTCACGGATCACACAGCTAAAACTGGCCACGTGGTGGGCATAATCCCTTCACAACCCCGCTGTGGCTGTGGTGGTGCCAACACAGGGATTCCAGAGATCTGCCACTAATTTTCTTTCTCCCAAGTAACAGATAGCAATTTTTCAGTAATCTTAAATGTATTTTGAAATCCAGCTTTGCTCAAAAAAAAGTCAGGTCGAAGTGTTTTCTAGAGCTCTACGTTCTTATTTCTCAACACGGGATTTTCAAGGCCAGCTTTACACATCTCACCTCGGTGATGGCTGCCTTCTTCGGTACCAGACCTGAGGAGAGAAGAGAAGAACCTCAGTAGAAGTAGGGACATCAAGGAGGGGAAGAAAAAAAAAAAGAAAAAAAAAAAAAGAGAGAGAAAATAGCCTAATGCTTTGCTTTTTCAAGCAAGCTGGAAAGCCTTTAAAGCAGCTGGTTTTGCTCAGTTTTCAGTTTCACTAATGCAGGAGTCTGAAGTTATATGGGTCACCCAAACAATTTCGTATTCAAAAGCACAAAGATGCACGATTTTTCTTAGCAATAGTGTTTCCTAGAGGCTTCAGTAGAGAGAGTTCTTGTAAATCCCTGTTGCACCATAACTAATAGATCCACACTACACTGAGCAGTCGGTTCCATAGAGAAGCACAGAGAGACACTTCCAGCCACTCAGAAGGCACTTGACAAACTATATCGATAATTGAACCTATTTATAGACTCCGATGTCCAAATACATTGCAAAAATGAATGCATCATTTATTACCATTGCCTTTGGGAGAAGCTACCATTACTCCATTATAGTGAACGGTGGGAAATTAGGATTTTGCCTAAAGCTTTTAGATATACAATCAGAGCTGGAAACACGGGTTTCTAACATGAGGCCATCTTTCCATTTCCTAGCACAAACTCACGTTTGCAAAGAGTTCCTTATATTTAGGCAACTCTGAGAACAGGTTCCTCTGCTGCCAGCCCCGTGAGGTGTTCATTGCCCTGCTGAGACCCTCGCGCGTGGGACCACAAGCCGCAGCCCAGCTGACTCCGGAAAGCCACCATGAATAAGGATCAAGCTTCTTGAAAAGAGTTCCTCACACCACCCTGGCGGCAAAACATCCCCTGCCAAGGCAGCTCCCCCAACCAACCTCTGCATCCAGAGCCCAGTTATTAGGAGGGAAGCCCGCTTGCAAAGAACACAATCCCAAGTAATAGATTTAAGGCCATCTGTTTCCAAGTACGAGTCTGCCGCTCCCTGCTCCTGTCTGAAGTGTTCCTACAAGTACAGATCCTTAAGCAACCCCCAATCCTTCAGAAAGAGCTGAATTTCGCAAGAGACCATTGAGTAGAGCTTGAGAGTTTTGGCTGTGAGGGAGAAAGGCTCTTCCAAATCCTCAACTTCTTCCCACTTGAGGTGGATTACACAACAGCCTGCCAGTGCCCAAGTCCTTCGACTCAAGAGGGATGTTTATGCTCAGGATGGGGGGGTGGTCCCTCTCCAGCCCTCCCAGTTGGAGAGGAGGAAAAGCCCCAGAGGATCCAGCTCAACATGCTGCTGCTTCAGCATCACCCCCATTCAGCCAAGGAGGAACGATGATGGTTTAGCTGAAGCAACTGCTCAATCTCCTCACATACAAGCAGCGATGCTTCAGGGCTCGTTTCAAAAGGAGCCTGAGCAAGAAGTTGGGCATAACAGGAGTGCGATGCTCTGCAGATGACAACAGCCCTAAGAGAGCGTGTGATTCAGTTATATTTCAGGCACTGGGAAGCAAAACACCCAACAAACCCAATAAAAATCCCTTGGTGGTCACAGGGGAGATGAAATTACTCTCAATCAGAGGTGCTGAGGTTATCTCACCATCCCGGTCTCCACAAACTGGGCATCCTCTGGTGCAAAATGGGTCTTCTCAATGTGGCATTTTGAACCGACTGCGATGCAGCTCCCCAGCCCAACAGCTTGGCCCGCGTTTGCAAAGCTGGAGCCCCATGGGAAGATTCACTTCCAGTCACTTTGTTTTAAATCGTGCTCTCTAGTGCCCAAGTTTCACTTCAGGAACAGAATCACAGGACTGCAGCAAAGGTCTGAAATCCTGCTCCCTCTGTGCGCACTGCATTGCACGATCCCATCTCAAACAGGAGGATGGGAGGTGAGCGGAGCAGGACCCCCTCGTAGGCATGGAGCAGCTCCCCTCCATCACCCGTCCGGGTTGCACACCCCTCAGCCAAGGGGTTGTCGCCTACACGGCTGGGTACTGGGTGTAATGGGCGATGTAAAACCTCATCACTCCCTCCAGCTCTTTGGGACTGCAGCAGCACGCAGCCCACAAGACCACTGCTAGCTCAAGCTCCGCATCACTTTTTGTGCTGAAAAATTAATTCTTTGGCCTAAGACCACACAATTTTATGATCATTCAACAAAAAGCCCCGCAATGGTCAGGGGAGCGGGAGATACCGCACTAAGTGAGCATTTGGTTAACAATCTGTCAGGGCATGAGCTGGAGCAGCAACTCAAGACCACAGAGGAACCCAAAGGGGCAAACGTTGCTCCAGGTTGAACACTGGAAACCACTGGGAACACAACGCAGCCAAGAGGGCCCCAGGCCAGGAAGACTGCGCTCTCCCGGCCACAACCGCTCTCCTACTGCACTAATCTCTTTTCTGCACTTTGTCACAATTCCAGAGCAGGAGATTATCTTTAATTTTGTGATAATTACCACAAGCTGCTTTCATTCCCAGCTTCTCAGTGTCTGCTGCTGTACACGTACCAAATGTGGAATCAACACCAACCGCCTGCATGACAGAAAGGTACCAGAGGCGACGAACTGTGGATCTCCAGGAGAAACGATGCTTCAGGTGGACAAGAGCATCACCAGCAAAACCTCCCTCCCCATACATTAAAAAAAAAAACCAAAATAACCAAACACCACACAGCTTCATAAAATCAACTTGTCTAGGCGGAAAATGAAAAAATCTTCCACCGGCTACTCAGTACACAGCACTCGGCTGTGCTCGTCTCAAACAAGCTGACAGATGGCCTTGTGAAAACTGATTTAACTCCAGCTTCGGGGGTTATACAGCCATGAAAGACAGCACTCGGGTTTGCGGGGAACAGGAGCTCTGCTGCGGGAAGTTTCAACACTTAACAAGCTAATTGAAATGATTCTTATCCGATTTGGTGCAGCTTAGTGAGGGTGTATTCAGAAACGTGATGAGTGGCTCTGGAAGGCGAACCCTGGGATGAAACCCCAGCTTTCTGCCCTGCCTCCAGCTTGCATCTGGGTTTTGTAGAGCGTTTCACATACGCTTGACCTGCTGCCTTCAGTTCCTCTTCACATCCGCGCACGGCTTTGAGTCGACCCTATTGCAACGCCTGAGTTCCTCTGGAGCCTCAGTAATGAACGCTTTGGTTGTAGCATTCAGCAATTCTCATCTCTGATTTAACTTTTTTTTTTTCTTTCATATGCTTCTCTATTCACAGCCACAACCAGCCTGTCCATCCCCGCCACAATGCTGACATCCCACACGACACGGACGAATTTACTCCTGGAAACCCTCTGCACATTGACTGCCCGACACAGAAAAGGACTCTCGAGTTTTAGCTCTACCGCACCAGAGGAACGTAAACCTACACAAGATGAGATAGCCCATTTCCCTTCTTACAGGATATATTGCATCAACAAACTGGTGTTCAGACCTTTTTAGGCCCCTCACCCTCCAATTACATATGCTTGATCACTCAATATCTGTAAGCAAAGCCCAACACAGACCGGCAGGAGGGCTCCCGTTCACTCGTCGTGACCAGGTTCATCAACTGGCCTCACCAGTGCCCCTGAGCTCACAAAATGGTGCAGGGTTGGGATCAGAGCTGCTCCCTCAGCTTCTCCAGCCCATCGCCTCTCTAGATACTGTCATCAGGGAAATGCAAGTGATGCCAGAAGTTAAGAAGTTTAAAAAAAAAAATTAAAAATCATCAAATCTTTGGGCTTAAAAGCAAACTTAATGAAAACCAGAAAATATTGCCCTTGCTGTCCACAACTTAGAATGAGTTTAAGTTAAAAACGTAGGTTTCAAGTTTCATTTACATGCAGAGAATAAATTTTAAAAACTAATCAAGGGAAAAAAAAGTCACTTGGATCTTTCAAAGCCAGCTAAGGCAAGTTGAGTAGCAAAACCCCTTCGTTACAAATGCAGAAAGTGCTACAAGAGGCTTCTATCCACTGAAAAGGAATTTCTTAAGAAAGTTTACAAACATCCAGCAGAAGCCTCATTTGAGATCTAATAAAGGAGTCTTCTTTATAAGACAGAAGTATATACCCACATATATATTTATAAATTATAAGTATTCAATACTTCATGATGCTCTAGAGAAGCCAAAGCAAATTTGACTAACTGGTAGATTTATCTGGACTCTTCTTCTCTCAGAGCTGGTGCTGCATCTTTAATAAAAGCTTCACTTTAATAAAGCATTTACGAGGAGATATACAATGTGACTGCAACTAAAAATACATTAGAATATAGACACCACGTAAGCTTTTCAACTGGAGACTGTACCAACATGACCCCTCCAAAAATGCAACACACTAGAGACTTGCCATTTGCCACTCCATCGGGGTGGTACCAATTGCAGTCACACACGGCTAGTTTTCCAAGTAGAGTTCTCCAAAAGTGCTGATCCAGCAGTTTACATTTGTTGTTCCTTTTTTTTTTTTTTTTTTAATTTGGTCTTTGTTTTTAAACTACTGAGCTGACAGCAGCCTTTGCAAAATTGACATTTAATACTAACCCAGTGTAATCTGCTAGAAAGCTGGGAAATTCTGACAAGTCACCCACACACCAAAGAAGGTCTGGATCTAATTTTACACTTACTCGATTGAGAACAAGACAACGTGACACACCTGAGCAACCCATTTAGACATTAAGAGGAGGTGAAGACTGCAACCAGGATGCTACGATTTATTGTTCGATCAGACCACTCTAAATGCAGCCCCATCTGGTCAATGCATTATGTGCAAAAGCATTAAGAAACAGAGTGCTAAGACACGAACTGTGAAAGTTAAAGGCTATATACATGTAGCAGATGTGCTGCAGTCGAAATACAGAGAGAAAGGCTGGAAATGAAACGTATCCATCAAAAGAGACAGCTGTTACTTCCCGTAAGGGACTGCTGATAAAAAGAAACTAAAATTAAGGGGGGGTAGGGGAAGGCAATTCGGAGAAGATGCCAGAAAACACGTCTCGGCTGAGAAGCAGCATCTGAACTAGCGCAGGCAGCCAGCCGGGGCTTCCCGAGGAGTCGGCACCAGCATCAGGCCATATCAAAAGGGAAGGGCAGAAAGCAACCTCTGAATTTCTGCTTGCACTCAAAATGTGCGGCTTCAGCTCCCAGCAAGCAGCACGCAGGATCAGGCAGCCCAGGGCAGTCATTAGAGAGGAGGAGACACAACAGGGAGCAGAACCCAGACTCTCGGCAACCTCCTAGAGAAGGCAGCTATTTACAACCTGCCCTTCCCAGGCATCCAGGATGACCTACTTCTGATCATTAAACACATTTTCTTCCCATAAAACAACAGCATTTGGTTAGGATGAGAAACATCAAGTAAGCCACAATATTATTTAAAGTTTGGTGGTTTTTTCCCCCTTAAATGCAGCATCTCTCAGCAGAAAGAGCTGTAGCTGACCGCTCCGCACCCTGGGCATGGATAGCTGCTTCTGCCAGCGGAGAGCCTGTAGAAATAATAAGGAAATAAAGTAATCCGAGATAAATTCCGCTTGTTATACAGAATCTACATATAGCGTTGATACCAAAACGTATCCATTTTTCTTGGAGCACTTGCTGACTGAATGAACGATTTTTTGGGATCATCTATGCAAAACTCGCACTGGTTGAGCACAGTCTAAACTCCCTCTCTCCCCCCTGCTTAGCCCCATCCAGCCCAGCACCGAGGCAAGGCTCGCTCCATCCCTATGGACAAGCATGGGAAGGAGGAGGAGAGACCTTGCTCCGATGCACCTGCAGCACAGGTAGCTCCACGTTCCCCAGGACAGTTCAGTCACCATCCAAAGTCCAGCAGTTATCTGCAGACAGACAGAAATGTTGGCAGCTCCGGGCAGTATTCAAACCGGACTAGCAGGAGCAGTCAGAGATAAGTAATCCAATTTAATCCCACCTTGGCTGCCCTGCTCTCCTCTCTGTCCTCTGCTCCTGCTTGCTGCCCACACCAGCTCCATGCCTCATTTTGCTGTTTCAAGCGTGCAGGAACCACTTCCACTTCGTGGAGGTGAAAAAATGACATTCGCAAACCGTGATCTCCTGCACCAACTCCATGTCCTGCACTCTTTTCCCATGCCCTTTGTCTTGTTTATTTGAGCATAAACTCGTTAGGGAAAGGAACAGCATGGTTTGTACAAATTAAGGG
>NW_009634561.1:4282-17482 GCF_000690535.1 Cariama cristata | reverse complement strand
GGCACGGCTGTGATACCTACTCGATAGCAGCAACACAGCTCGCTCCCTCCTTTCCACCCCAGGCAGTTTCCATCTACAAGCTCTTCAACCAACTCAAGACGAGTGGGTGGCAGGAAGCCCCCCAGTCTGCCCCGAGCCAGCAGGGAGCCCCACACCTAGTCCTGCCCCAGCCTCCGGGTTTCTGCTTGAGGGTTTTGAACCCCAAACCCCAGAAGTGCTCTCACTGCTCCCTTGCCACCACCCCCCCAGGGATCAAGCAATTTAAACCCTGTATTATACAGCTCAGCCAGGGCCTCTCAGATCAAAGCATCCAGCTTATGGAGCATCACCACTGCAAGGGACTGCCACAAAGGGATGATTCTGCAGTAAAGACACCTACTAGCCTATTTTATTTTTATGCAGAAACTCTTTCTGCCTCAGAAATAAATCTGTTTATCCCAGCTCAGGAGGCAGGGCAGAAGCTGAAGATGCAGGCGGGGAGTTAACGCATTCCTCCCTCAGTTGCAGGTGCGGAATCGCATCCTGGGTGCAGCCCTCCTCGGGGAGCCACGCTGCTGAGCCAGGACATACCATGCTAAAACGTTTCCTTGACAACTCACCAGAAAAGCGCTTACAGCACTGAAGCCCAATTACAGTGAGGAACGAGCAGGACAAGACCAGGGAAATGAAAATTTAAAAAGAACTGATTTGTTTTCTTGTCTCGGATCAGCTGCGTGTAGGAAAAAAAAAAAAAGACAATTTTGGAACGCCTAGCCTGAACCGTGTGACATAGACAACAAAAAAAGGCAAAACAAAAATCTCATCAAGAGGAGCACACAATAGCTGACACCCAGTAGCGGAAAAGGCTGCAGCCGTTCAGCTCCACGTTCAACTCTGTAATTATGCAATCCAGTGGGATGTTCAGGCAAACATCTGCTAGATGGGAAAGGTGCAGTCTTATCTGAACACAGTGTTCCTGCTCCCTTCCACGCTGCCGGTCACAGGAGGATTGTGGAGTGGAACAACACACGTTCCACAGCACGTCCAGAGCGGCCGAGCTATTTCCCTGCTGCCTACGTGGGCAGCGGAGGCAGAAAGGTGAGATGTTCCCAAGGTCAGACATCCCAGCAGTGGCATTAGGGACGCCAGCCTCTTCCTAGCCTCTGGCTTCTCTCTTTATTACAACCTTCATGTCCAAGTCTGTCCACCAGAATTCACAGCAAAGCTTGATTAGGATTAATTAAAGACAGCAAACATCACAGCAGGAAACACAATCTCTCCAGGACAAAGCCAGCTCTCTGCGCCTGTGACGACATCTAAGCACAGCGGCACCACATGAAAACCACGACGCCAATTTAGAGTGAAGACGTAAAAGGCTGAAGGACTTTGAAGTCACATTCCTCACAATCATCCAGAAGAGCTAGTGCAACAACCAGTTGCCCCCTTACCTGTGCTCAGGGGGTAGGATAAACTTCGCATCCCCTACTAGCAGGTCCCAACCCACCAACATCGCTCACTGGAGCATCTCCTGGCTGCTGGGAGAGCTGTAGTTCAGCAGTGAGAAGACAGAGAATATCCTGTTGCTTTTCTAGTCCCACGGCAAAAACATCCAGGACTTGAATGTAGTGCATGACCCCAGGCAGCTCCTGGGACTTTTTTTGTGTGTTCAGATGGAGTTTTCAGTTGCCACAAGGTGCCAGAGAGCCGTTTCCCAACTCCAAGTCAGAGAAGCACAAGACAGCTTTGTGAAGGATTGGTCCAGAATTCACTTCTCTCCTTTGTTTTCTGAGCATCGCTTTCTCTCCACCTGCAGGCTCCTGCCTAGGAGCAGGATTCAGCACTTCAATCACATGCAGTGTCCTGCCTCTGTGCAGGGAAAGGATGCTCAGCTGCATCCTCCATTATGCCATTCTCCAAGTGTCACTAAAAAAAGAGGGAGAAGCGCAGGCTGACTAATCCAAGGTTACACACTGCTTGCCAGAGCAGTTATTCTGCACCAAATACACAAGGTTTGCAGCGTGGCATGGCTCAGTGCCTTAGCTGCACAAGGCTTAATGTCAGACCTCACCACCTCCTGGCCAGGTAAGGATTAGTGCTGCTGGAGGTTCTTCACCATCCGAGCTTTGTGAGCTCCCTTTGTGACTCGCTGTCTCTGCAAGGATACCTGCAAAGCTGGTGCCAGGCATGGGACAAGGAATAAGTGGCTGGAAAAAGGATAACTTCACTGTAGCCAATTCCAAAACTTCTTAAAGCTGATAAATAGCACAGGATATTGTTATCAAGAGGGCAAAACCCCTTTAACTAGAGAGCAGGAGGATGTCATCGCACGACATCAGCTTGGCTTCCTTTAAAATATTGCTTCTCTGGGTATCCCTCCGAGGGATCTCAACCTGTCTTGGGAGAGCACTAGCAAGTCAAAGAAATCACTCAATGCTGCTTGTAGGAGCAGCACAGCAGATACAGAGAGCACTGGATTGCAAGCTATATGAGACAGTGACAAACTATCCCCCTTATTTTATCTCTCAGCCCTTTTTCACAGAGGGTTCTGCAGCTAAATGAAGTCGGCATCTCTTATCCAGGAGGGATGGGTCAGATTGTTGATCTTTACTACAATTTAAAAGTGTCTTCCTATAGATGTTACTTGACAGAGAGCTTACTCCCCTTGCTCATTCACCATCAAGAATTATTCTCAGACTAAATTACATTAAAACAGAAGAATGCAACTCAAGAAAGATAGCCACCTCCCCAAATTTTCCATTTTCTGACCTTCTGAAAGATGTGTTGAAGTCCAGTTACTACAGTCACAGCGGGTAAAGAAATCTACCTAAAGTTTCACAATAACCACCTACCATGATACCAGGATATACAGAAGTTACCACCGTAAGTACAGCTTTAAAACTGTGGGAGCTCAGTATCCCAAGCAACAGCAATGTCCAAAGGGAAAACAGTTGTTTTGTCTGCAGGTCACCCTTCACAAGTCATCCTGAAGATGCACCTGGATTTTTAATGAGTGGGGTATTTCCTGATTTACTCCGTAGCCAAAGCTGCTTGGCTAAATCCTCTAAGATTTAATTCTGCTCTTGCTAATGTCACCTGACAGAGATTTTCCGAGGGTGTTCAAACACCGAAGACTTGAAAGGGGATTTCAGAACAGAGGTGCGTACAACATGCGTCACTGGATAATAAAGTCCTTTTGCTAGGCTACTCACACCAGGTTGAGTAAACTCTCCTTCGTGAAACACTTCCAGGTTGCCACGGGTGCTGCTGACAATACTGCAACATGCACACACACATGTAGAGATTTGCATCACAACAGCGAGGACAAGGTCTGGGTGGGAGAGGAGGTGGGGGACATCTGTAACTTCTACCTGTTTCAGAAACAGATGTCAAGGCAAAAGCATCAGGCAGAATTTCTGGACCTGTTTTTAGAGCATGGGTTTGGGACACAGCCCCTCAAAGAGCATGCCTTCTATGCAATTCAGACTTCGTTTTCAAGTGGACGAGGTCCCACTGAAAACATGTCGTTAAAAAGACACGACCCATGGTTAAAACCAGACCCATGATACATCTTTGGTTAAAACCAGACCCATGATACATCTTTGTTTGAGAGCTCTACTTCTAAATAAATGTCAGCTTTTGCTGCTGTAACAACTAGTAATTCAAGCTCTCCAGCCTGCATGCATGTCTCATCTGAGCTTGTTAGGAACCAAGCTATCAGAGATTTCTTGGCCTCATTCAAAATTAACTATCCCGACTCACATGTGGCAGAAGGCCAGGTCTGGCTGGCATTTTGCTGTTTCCCATCAGTGCATCCCCGGCCCTCGTCACAGCACCCTGTCACCCACGCTGCCTGCGCCCTCTTCCCGCACAAGGCAACACAGATTTCACACAACCCATCCCAAACCCTACGGCAAGCCACAGTGAGGGGGCTAGCCAGCTCTTTAGGAGCAAACTCTGCTTAATCCATCCCAGCTACTGCAAATCCTTTCCTCCAGATGGATCCTATCCCTCCCTGGACATTTCAACACCTCCTCTCTCCCCCACACTGGGGGGGCTGGTACCCAGGAGGGCTACCAAGCCTCCAGTCCACCTCTCCTCCATCAGAGCTCTGTGAGCAAACGTCCCCTGCAGCAGCAGCAGCTCTAAGACAGACCATGTACCCATCTTGTGAGACTGAGGAAGGACCTCGAGGGCAAAAGCTACTGCCAGAAGGTGTGGGGGGCTGTAGGTTAAAAATAAATTTAAATTATTGCTCACCACCATATTCTTTTCCCATCAGCCTTGTTAATGCCACTTCTGCTCTCTGAACCAGAGCGTTTCAGCTGGGTGCTCCTCGTCTGCTCTAACAAAGGCACCTGAACAGATGGAACAAAACAAGCCACAGCAGAACACGCTCAAAAGATGAAGTGTGCTGCCAAAAATCATAACTCAAAGTTTCAGCAAGTAGTCTCTTCTCTCCCCGGGAACCTGGCTGTGGCACGGCAGCTAGTGACTCGGCTATCAGCTGAAAATAAGTTACCTAAAAAATAATGAAAATTTTTTAAAAACACTTCTAGAGCCCTTGGTAAGAAATACAAACAGGTGAGACACACAGAGACGGCAGGAAAAGATGACCTAATGCCTACGCTGGGCTACAGGGATGTTTCAGTTGCATTACACTGACGACCACGGACAGCCTCCTCCAACACAGGTAACCACAAGCTGAAGGACAGGCTCTCTCTGGCACAGATCTGCAGCTTGCTCAAAAGGTAGGTCCATGAAGCAGCTTCTCCAGCCCAGCCTAGAAGATTTTCACTTGGAGGCTGAGCCAGGTATTTATTACTTCTATTTAACCTAGTGCAGCTATGTCCATTTATTTATTCATTTGGGAGCAAGCTCTGCTCCAGACTCCATACAGGTATGCATCCAAACTAAAGATGCAAAAGATCAAACAGCAAAATCTAAAAGAGCACTGAGGCTCCCAAAGAGCTGCGCAGGCAGAACTGAGGCACAGGTTATCCCCGAACTCTGGTTTGAGTCTTGCACAACTTCTGGTCTTACAGATCCTAAAACAGAGTCCTGAACCATGAACAACTTAACTCTTGAGCCCTTCTCAGGGCTTTGTTCAACATTTGCCAGATACAAGGAAAAACTGGGGATGCCTTATGAAGAACAGATATAGAATAAAGTAATTTAAGACAGCGGCATCGAGCAAACTTCAGTCTAGCATTTCTGAACTACATAGAAGAATCTCACAGGCTCTTTAATACTGTTTGCCAAGACTTTAATAAAACCAGAAATGTAGTTCCCCTGAACCACAACACTACAAGGCTGGACCAGCCAAACACACACTGCCACTGCCTTGCGAAGGAGGGGAGGGCACAATCTGCTCCTGCATTTGGAGAGAAACAAACCACAGCCAGGCACGCAAACATCATACGTTCACTCGGAAAAGCATCTCCAGGAGGACAACCCAGCCTCTCTCTCGGGTCTCCTCTCCCAACTCAGCTGGTAGCAGCCGGCTCTGTTGTACGATGCTGGCGTGCATCGTGGGGTGGGAAGAAGAGAGACAGAAGCGTGCAGTAATGCTGGCCAACGGCTATGTAACAGTTCTCCATGGAGAATATAAGATACACAGGCCTGACATGGGAAGTCCCACAGCTTCAATTCTACATTTCCTGGCTCCCAACCCAGTAATCTTCTTCCAGGCCAGATGGCTCAAGCCTATAGATCTGTACCCACCAAGCAGCGGGGTTCCTCCAGCCTCACCGGTGAGGCCAGGGAAATTTTAACAGGCGAGTTATTTTTACAAAGCACAGCCAAATGGAAGTTACAAGGCTTAGAGCAGTCGGGTGCTGATGGCTTTCCATGGGAAGAGAAAAAGGCAGGTCTGATGAAGCCGAACCATCCTGCAGATACTGCAATGCCATTTAAGGATGGATCTGACCAAGCTCTGAAGTTTTGGACGGGGCGAAATTTCTTGGCTTCCTCTTCACCAAAACAGGTGCATCAGTTTTGTCAGAACTTAAAAGGCCAGCCATAAGGCAAAGGACATTTGGAGATCACTATCTCGGCAAGCCAAAGCAACTAAAAGCAGGAGCTCTAATAGAAAACATTAAGTAACAGGCAGCACTTGCCACTTCTGCCTGTCATATATTCCTTTACCCTCTAGATGAGCAGCTGCCATTCAGGTACATCTTATCCCTCCCTCCCACAGGCCTTGGATTAAGTCATTTTTCACCTCACTTCACCCTTACAGATTAAGTTGTTTTTCATCCTACCTCACAGGAAAACTTGCTTTTAAATTTTACTTCTTTAGATACTGTAAAAATCCACCTCATTCTTCTGAGTTACAGTTTGCTCTTCACTTCCAGCCTTCTCGCCCTCCTAGTTTTCAGTTTAAAAAAAAAAAGATTCAAAATAAAACCAATCTTTATGTTTTAAAAGCTGGGAGTTACAGAAGCCGTAGCATTTCTCAGATCAGTTATAAACCTTAAATCTCAATACCTCACAGAAACTCGTGCATTGCCATCCTACCAATACAAAACTAGAGCTTGCATGTATTAAATGAAATTCCTCCCCAATTACCACGTTCTTTGCAGCTGATGGAGTCCCGACAAGCAGGCTACTACCAGCATTTTATCTCCAGAAGGTCTTCAATTTAATACCAGCCAATATTGGCCACCTCTGCATCTGGTACACGATGGGCAACCCGGTTTATTATACCAAAGTGAAACAGATAAGGCAATTGCTGTCTTTAGCCGAACTACAATTGTCTTGTCTGACAAAGTACACAATCTTTTTGCTTTGTTTTAAAGACAGACTCACACTCATCAGGACTTTGAGACTCTCGGCAAGGGAGCTGCAGCGAAGATTGGAATTATACAGAGGAAATGCATGGGGCCGGTCCGCAAAGAAGCCACAGAAGCAATTAGCAGTTTCAGGATGTTCGCTCCTTCAATTTCTTATTTCCTTTAATAAGCATTTTCTGGTATTTCCAGTCTAGAAGTCTCTTTCTCAAAAGAGCGTCCCAGATAGTTAATCCACCAGTGACTCCTACTTCATACCGAAATGAAAACAGATATCCAACCCCCTGAGACTAAGGTGGAGAAAGACTATGTCATCATTTCTCTCCCATTAAAATTAATGGAAGCCTGAAGAGATGCCGGTTTGAGAGGAAGTATCCTGGAATTAAAAAAACCCCCAGTATGCATATCAAATGCTACAAAATGCAGCACAACGTGCACCTCCTAGAAAAACTTAATTATCTTGTAACATAAATTAGCATTACAGGAAAAAAAAGTAGTAAATTAAGCAAAGGCAATTGTTAGCCTTCCAAATTTCAGTTCTGATCACTGAACAAACAGTCCTTACCAACACAAAAATTATCCCACCACATGTGCTATTTAAACCCACAAATAATCACCACCTGTTAGGCCAACCTGAAAAACTTTGCCTTATTTCTGGATTCCACCTAGGCAAGCGTTTGCCCTGTAACTGAAGAGCACATCATTTAACATTGACAAGTACAGCTTCAAGATGGTATAATTTTCTGCTGTCTTTGTTCCAGCTTTGAAGTTAGGGACTATTTTACATCTCTATAGTTTGCATTTCTGCCAGCAAATTCTATGCCGTTTTGTACGCTGCCCCCGTCAACATGAATTCAGACAGATGGCGAGAGCAGCACCGAATACATACAGAAAGGCAAACTGTCATTTTAAAGACGACACCCATTTAAAGTGACATTTAAAGAGAAGACAAGCGGTTTCAGGTATTACATCTGCCCTCTCGGCAGCGCGTAGGACTTCTGATCACATCACCCCTTCCTCTTGGTGTGGGGACGCACACGTGGCAGAACCGGCTGCACGGACAGAAACTGTGAAATCAAGAAATTGGAGAGAGAACCAAGACTCACATCAGCATCTAAATGGAGTGACTGACTGCATGAAGTGCCATCAGGCACACATTCAGGGAAGGAGCACTCAGCCAGAGGATGATTTTAGCCAGCTGCCTCCCTTTGAAAAATGCAGTAATGGACAATTTCGCCTTGAAAAATCCACAAAATTTGGTCCATCAGATGCACAGAGAGACTATAGAAAGAAAACTACTGCAGCATCTTTGTCATCAGCTGCTGTACCCTGCCCACACCAGAGGCTTTGGTAATATTTTGCTTGTGCTACTGCCCAGGTCCCAGAATGCACCAAACACGACAAGCAAGCATTGACAAGGGCAAGTTTTCCCTGTCTTTTTAGAGCAGTTAGCAAAGTACCATCACTTCTGCCTTGCGTTAGAATCTTCCCTCTCCATACATTAACTGGCACGGTAAAAGCTGTCACTGCCACAAAGCCAGCACAAACTTCAGTTCCCAATTCTACACTTAGAAGAGAGCCAGGCATCTTGCAGGAAGAAACCAGGCCACCCAACTGGTGGCAACGGGAGACTCCAGCTAATGGCCTTCACTTTACTTTGTAAAATGGAAATTTGTATTTCTAGGTCTTATGCCAAGCCTGAAGGTTCTTCTTCAGTCCCTCAGATCTTGGGTGGCCAGAGGCTGACCCACTTCGGACAAAGTGGTAACAAAACTGAGCGGGCTCCAAGAGCAGAAAATCAGCCGTGTCTCATCTCAGCTGTTGTAATCCCCAAGATCTTATCGACTGTGTTGACACAGCAAGCAAGCAGTCGGTGTTTCCATCATTGATGTGGACATTGATCAGATTTGCCGTTGTAAGGTACAGCAGCCTGCCATGAGCCTTGCAGTACTTTGAAGATGCGTCTTGAGCTTTGGAAAGATTTCACAGTCTCTCAAAACTTGCCAATCACATAAAAATATTTCTCAAGTGTTCTAAACCCTTAGTGAGCTGTATCGACAAGCCAACCAAAATTGCTCCCAACACTCAAGTTGCTCAAATTGGTGCCAAGTGGTCTTAATTACCTGAGCTCATACAGCCCTGAATGAAAAATGAAAATTCGTACGCAGCCCTTCTGAACCGACCTCTGGAGGGCTGAAAGGACTAGCATTAGAAAGGTGCTTATACAGGTATTCACACAATAACCGAAGCAGTAGTGTAACTGTGCTGCTGCCCAATTTCACCTAGAGAAAAACCAAGTAAATATCCAAGAGCTCAGGAGGATGCTGTTAACTTGCCCTTTAAGCAGAATCAGTTCCACCCACAAATCAGGAATTCCACCCTAAAAAAATAATTAGGAACACCTTGAAGGCATTCATTTCATGCACAGAAACAGCACTACTCTGCTCTACTGCTGGAAGAGATTTTTTTTTTTTGGTAGGTAATAAACTAGTAGAAAAGCCTGCAAAGATCACAAAACACTCCAAAGGCAGCAAGCAGCAAAGCAAAGGTTGTCCCACCTCACTGCCGCCCTGCGGCGCACGTGGCCAGGACTCTCTCCCATCCCACAGGATGGGGAGGAAGGAGAGCAGATTAAGATGACCTACATTACTCCTGCTTTAAATATAAGGTAGCATTGCTTTTATTCTACCTACCTCATTCCTCCTTACTCCTCCTTATCCTTCCGGCCCCACACGGGGTTGAGCAAGACACCCTCTGCTCAGGCAGCGCACATATAGGTGGAGTGAATCCATCCTTAACCAGGCAGGCAGAAAGTAAGTTTGTGTATCGAGCCTGAACTCACAAGAGTCTGACTTTGCAAAAGATGCTCTTTTAAAGGAGATTTTTGTGTTTTGTGAGGTTTTTGTGTCAGTGTCAGTCCTCAACTGCATCAGGTTGTGCTTCACCAGTCTCGGTGGCTGTCTCAGTCACTGGAGATCTGGACCTTAACTTACTTGGAGCGACAGAATATAAAGCAGCAACTGAGAATGGCAAACTCCAAGGGGAAGAAAAGAAAAGTATACCCAGCAATTTAAACAACGTCTTGCCAGGCAGCAAATTAAAGGGCAAAATAATCTTGACTAATTCTACACTTGTATAATCATAACATGGTCACCAGCATGGTGTGACACATTCAAGATGCTCGTTTTGAAAGACAGCATCCTGATGTGTCCAGAGTTTGACTTACATTAAGGACAGGCTTCCAACACTAGCTCTGCCAACGACTGCGTGAACTCAGCCACCCGGTCTCAAAAGGAGATCTCTTTGCCTTCTATGGAAAAAACATGAAACAGCTGGGGAATTACTCTGAATCACTAAATTCACTGAAAGAGCAGGGACTCAACTGGCTCCCAGCCTAGCACTCCCTTTCCTCTGCTGGTGAGCTGCCTTTCCTCCGGGACCTCAGGGCTGGTTGAGGTTGAAGCGCTCCCAGATCTTCTGGAGAAGAAATTAGGACGTGTCTACCATGGTAGGAACACAGAGAATTTGAAGAGTCAGTAGTCTAACGGAGCTTCATCAGAGAAAGCATCACCAAGTTTAAATGAAGAGTTATTAACTACTCTGGCTACATGGACCATCGAAGCACAGAGAACTCATTTTGTAGGAGCCACCAAGCCCCATGTGAGCATCGCTCAGCAACGGCTACCACAAGCACCAACGGGACCACTGCAAATCCAGAACACAGAAGCAGTAAAGTCTTAACAGTGCCAGTCAGAGCAGAAGGCAGAAGCTGAATTAAACATCATTCCCTTGCATGGCTGGGAGAGATTTAATGTTATGCAGTGAAGGGAAAAGCAGCATTTGAGCTACTTGGAGTTTGACCGGTACCAAGCCACCTACCAGCCCATATCACTAATGGTACCGTCCCAACAGCGCACAGCTACGTTTTAATGACTGCAAACAAGGCAAAGCTGCCCTCATCTTCTAATCCATTAAATTCCTCTGAGTTCAGGAGATTGAGCTATTTCACGCAGAACAAAGACACGAGCTTGTTGCATGCAGTGTTCCCATGCTCAGCTAATCTCCAGGCCCTTTCAGAAGCGGCAGCGTATCTGCCCAGGTTGGTCTTGTGACAAATCCCGGGCCGTGACCTGATTTCCTTTGCCCGATCAACGAGTGCTCTGTGCGGCAGGAGCAGCTACAGGTGTGCTACCGGATCATGGGCCCTTCTCTTCCAAACACTACTCACGCAACAGGCAGGTCTGCAATGGTGTAGGTGCCAGAGAAGCTAACAGCCAGTTTCCAACTTCTCTTTTCTCCCAGGAAATCTTTCCTCATTCTCTCAATAGCAATTTCTGCAGAGAGAACATGCAGATTCTGCTAATTACAGAGGAGATGAGGACTGTGCCCCCCTCGATGAGTCTGCAAAGCATTTTACACTCTTCGCACTGAATGCAAACCGTACAGGCAGTGATTGGACATTGTGAGGTTGGTTTTCTGCAACACAGATCTAACAGCTTCAAAGACGTGCAGTTATCCAAAGGGACAGCTCTTCTGGCAAATGACCGTTACAGATGCAACTATACAGAATACGCAATCTCCACACTATAAAATAATACTGCTATTCTTCACATATCAATTATTCCAGCCTGTTTCTGTGTTACAGTAAATATTTAAGAGAACCCTTCAGGTTACATGCTGATTCTCTAGATTTTTTTCTAGTTTTTTTCCTCTCTAGCATTTGTATTTTTTAAACAGATTTAAGGAAGAGTAGTGGGTTTACTGTATTCAAAGAAAGCTGGGAGAGAAGCAAAGGGGCTAACTCATATGGTAAAAGACTCGCAGCCTCTCCCCAGAGCTGCGAGGTGATGAAACAAGTTGCGGTTAGCGGTGACCAGCAGCATCAGATGGGCTGTGAACACCGGGGCAACCGAACACATTGAAGCCTCCAGATTTCCCCACCACCGCAGCACGTACTCTGACTCAGCCTGGGTTATTCACCACAAGCCAGTGCAAAAACCCACACGTAAGCTGGGGAAGCCACAAGAACACATAATGGAAGAAGACGACACTTAATTAGGGGTTGACAGCATTTTCTGCTTAAATATGTGGGTGAGAAGAGACAAAGTGACAGAAAAGCTGCTCTGATCACTTTTTAGCTTTTTAATTACAGAAAATGTTTCCCAGAGAGTCCCGAGGTTAACTCTGCTACTGGCAACACTGAAAAAACTCAAACAAACAAGTGCCAGGCTGCTTAGGAACAGAGTATTTCTAAGACCTACCTAAAGAAGGAAAAACCCCAACATTGCCTTATTATCATTGGCTCTTGTAGGGCTGTTTGGAGAGGCCAGGCTCCCCTTCCAGGGACTCAGTCTACTAGTTATCCAGAGAGGAGGTGGAGATCCTGGGAAAGTCAGCAGATGCTTCTCCTTTCGGCATGCAGCTCCCCAGATGGGTACGTGAGCAACGCCGGGATGCTCTGCTGAGGTCAGTGCTGATAAGGATCAAGACAAAACTCACTTCACACAGGCCACCAGTTTGGTGGTTTTTTTGTTGGTGGTTTTTTTTTTTTACACGACCCTCTTCTTTCTTGTGCTTCTCTTGTTTCATTTCAGCATTAAATGGCCTTTTGTTTCCAGTCCCTCACAGTGCCTCGATTTACCTTTCTGCCACGCTCCTGTTGTTTCATTGCCGTGAGCGCATTCATGTGGTGGAACGGATGGGCAGCGCGGGGGCTCAGCGCCGCATGCCTTTTCATTACAGCATCCTTCCCATTAAAGGAAAGCACAAGTGGCTGCACTTGCTCGTTGGCCGAACACGGAGCAGCACACCATCAGTAGGCAGTAAATGCAGAGGGCGTACGTGTGCCAGGAATTCTGCTTTGCCAAAGACTTATAGAAAATGACAACATTTCGAGTTCTGTACCAGCTACAGATGGATTTAGAAATGGTGAAATACCACACAGAGGTATTGCCCCAATAGTAGCTACTTATCAGGAACTCACACCAAACAACTAGGGCTTTGCACCTGCATAATGCTTTAAAAATAGTTTCTGCCTGGCCCCACGGACATGATCACAGACATCCAGTCCGACGTGACAAGAAATTCTGTTCTTGGTCACATTCACAAGGCGACCCAGCCTAGAAGGCAACAGCTTGGGAGATACCTGAAGGAAAGTGACACCGTCAACTGGGTTACTGAATTACAACAAATTAAATTTAAAGGCGACTATCAGAAATCTTGGTTAGAGACCTGGAAAGACTTAACGAGAAACAAAAAACCCACCCAGGCCTTCTTCTACTGTTCTGCTGCTATTTCTGAGTTCAAACATACACAGTCACCCCTCTCCTCGCACACGCATCTTCGAGAAGATGAGGTGCCAAGGCTTCCGTTTTAAACTTTCCAGGGTCTAGAGAACGTGCCTCAAAACCAGCAGCCTGCTCCGATACCGGCT
>NW_009634561.1:3561-4251 GCF_000690535.1 Cariama cristata | reverse complement strand
CCGCACCAGCACTCCCTGCTCCGGGAGGCCCCTGCCAGCTCCGCCGGCACCGTGGGCTCTCAGGGAGGGTGCACCCATGGGATCAGACCATCTGAGGAAGGCAGGATCCGCTTTGGCTCTGGCTTTCCCACAGCCAGGCTGCGAGAGGGAACATCTCCCATGGGCAAACACGACCAGTAGCTCTCACCCTGCACTGCTGGTAGGAGCAGAACGTGCAAACCAGCCTGCTGAAGGTCTCTCCCACCTAAACACAGCCAAATCCTCCTTGCCCTGAGAATTAGCAAACATTTCCCCCTCCAGCTCCACTTCTGACATTCCCCAGCCTGGTGCAAAAGGTACAACATTTTCTGACTTGCGAATCACAAGTTCGTTATACCCATGTAACGCCTGCAGTTCCCATGCGCACAGATGGGAACTGATCTGGTGCTGGTAAGGTCCCAGAGAGCACGCGGGTACCGCATCCATGTCGGGAGCAAGGCACCTGCCAGGCTTCTAGAGATTAAGCCTGGTCTACAGGAATACGCTTGGCAATGCAAAAAGATGGACGAGAATAATCAAATGTGACAAAGATGTAAGCAGCATGCGATGAGAAGGGCTCTGAGCCTTTGTCAGGGTATTGCACAGCTGTGGCAGACCTATTTCTGGACTCGACTGGCTGCGATTGAAAGCTGTGTTCATGAAGAAAGTGAG
>NW_009634561.1:0-3530 GCF_000690535.1 Cariama cristata | reverse complement strand
TCCTGCTGCTGCTTTTCAGGCTACAACCACCTTATATGGGAAAATCATATTCAATAAGATTGTGCATCTGGCGAGAGCCCACAATGGTCATGTCAGTGAATCACTTCAATAATCGTTCCCAAATCTTGCGCTGCTCATGCTAAATCCACTGGGGTCATTCCCTGAGGAGCCCTTCTGGAGAGGCTCAGTGAGCTTCCCAAGTGGGACACGACGGCAGCAGCTTTGCCAGCCGCAGATCCAGGAGTGGTGTAACGGGCTATTATATACAGGTCAATGCCAAATGCTAGTTAATGAAAATCAGATTAATCATTCTTTGTCCTGGGTTCTCGGGGATTCGTTCTCCAGCCCGTCCTGACATCGATACGGATGAGCTCAGCATCATTCGGGGCAGTGCCCAGATCTCCCTCCCGTACAAATACTGCCCTTCACAGCTCCCAGGCCCCATAATCCCAGCTTCCCTATTTGTTTCCAGCCAATTCATATCTTAAGGGACAATTAATTTGCCAGAGCAGGCTGAATTCTATTTTCATTGCCTTCCTCCTTCCCTGCAGCTGAGCTGTGACTTATTGACTGTGAAGTAACTGCAGGGTCTTTAAAAGTTCAAGGCACAGGGTGTTTTTCTGTCTGTTTTTACCTAGCTGACTCCCTCTGTAATCATCTTCGCTAGCACCATTTCACGGGAAAGAGGCATGTGACATCCAACTAAGCTATGAACCATAATCATGCTGCGGATGATGTTTACGTTTGATTTTTCCTCAAGCTGATAAGCTCTCTCCAATTTCCCTCTCCATCACGTTGGTATGGATTGAACTGCTTGTGCCCCACGGGGTGGAATTCTTCTCTTATCTCTAATCTGCTCACTGAAAAAATTGCTTCCAGCAACCCTTCAAAAGCCACTTCAAAGTTATCGTTGCAAAGAGGGAAGAGCTGCAATACTGTTCTTCGTCTGCCGCAATCAACGCTCTCCCATTGATTTTTGTAGATGGCCTTACAGGTCCCGCCAGCGTCCAGCATGCTTGGTAGCACTGGTTGGGATCTCCCCTTTGCTATCTCCAGCTCTGGGTACAGTGAGACAACTGTTGAACAAGAGTACAAATACTTATTAAATCATTTCAGCTCCCTAAAGCAGAGGAATTCAATGCTGAAGAACATGTTGGAGGCTTCTGCCCAGGCTCTAAGCCATAAATGATAGGTAGACTGCAACCCATAACAGGAGATGTGAGAAATGGAAATAAATTGGACATCAGTTTTACTTCCCCATCAGGCTGAGAATTTCTACCTTTGCAAGGAGATGGTGGACATCAGTTTTGTACCAACAGTCCTCCAGTAACTTACACCCCCTGGGATAAAAGGAGGTTTCCAGTCCCTCTGTCTCCAGGTTGCACCCAGGTAGAGGGATGGTGATGTGCCCCTCTCCTCACCCAGCTGTTTCTGGGGTTGGGGGACCCCAGTCTTAACGATCCCGGTGCTCACCCGTCCCGCATACAGTGCCTCCGCACGCCACCTCTGCTCCTGCCAACAGCTCTGCTATCCGCACCAGAACTGGCGAACAGTCCCTTACGCTCCCTGTAGCCCCTTCCCAGGGCAAGAAAGTGTGGATTCAGGGAGCAGGCATGGCAGTCATTTACAGCCATCAGATTTTGAAACTCCCTTTTCAACCACAGTGGTCACAAAACTTTTAAAAGCCTCAAAGCCGGGTTCTCGGAAAGGGACGAATTGGGTCTGTGTGTTCATGCATGAGCCCAGCTGCTGGCACTAAACGAGGTTTTCTCCCTCCAAGCATATTATAAGGCTTCCAAAAGCTCCCTTCAGAAGACTCTCCATGCCTTAAGAAAACCTACTGTCAAGGTTTCCCTGACTTTCAGCCCCTCTCCTCCACCCAGTTTTACTCCTGTACCAGAATAACCAGCTCCCTTGATATTTACTGAGTGCTTGGGGAAGGTCTTTGCTGACCCGATCCATGGTCTGGATTAACCCTGTCACGGTCATTTAGTAAGAGCGCAGCACACAGCCATCCTCGCTCTCTGGTAAAGAGCTGGAGAGAAGGTTTCGGCTACACTGGCAATCCTTCATCAACGGCAAGAGCATTAAGGTGAGCAGCACAAGGCACCTGTACAGGTGGGTCACGAGCACTTCACTACCTCCACCGCTGCTCCAAATAGCAACAAAGGTATCAGCGCTGTGCATGCTAAATTGGGTTTGTTACCATCAGCTTCGAAACAGTCAACAAAACAGGATGGCATTCAGCACAACGCCCCTCTGCTCCCGGGCACATCACTCTGGCGTACAGTATTCCCATCTGCTGCAACGAGGACCACAGAGCACACTGACATGCTCCGTCCGCTGCAGTCCCAACCCACGACCTGCAGCACAGCCCACCCCGTGCGTGGGTGTAGCCGTGCCCTGGCACACAGCCCGCCGAAGGCCACCTCCAGGTCCTCTAGGTTTTGTTCTCTTCCAGAAAATACTCGTTAGCTGTCATGCACGTTGTCCCCAGCCCTCCTGGGAGCTCCAGTTGCAAGCACGGCTGAGGCTGAGTGACACAATTTGGACGCTACCCAAGTGAGGTGTAAGCAACTTGACTCGAAAAAAAAATCAAAGCATCGGTGAGATTACTGGCTCCATTTCATCTCTTCTACTATCAATGTAAGGTAAGACAGGTTCATAAATTCAGATTTACTTGCAAAGGGAAGAAAAAACACATACTCCCTGCTCAAACCCCTCCTGAGCAACAGCCTCCGCAGGCACCTTGTCTTGTCCTGAGCAACAACCCTCTACCCTCCAACAAAAGATGACAGAGAAATCAGAAGGATAAACAATATTTTAATTGTTCATCGGCAAGAAGTTCCCTCTTTCACACCCTCAGCATCACAAGCTGGAAATCCACCAGCCACATCCCATCGTGCTAGAAGAACGCTCCCAAAAAGAGGTCCGAGTGGTGGGGGGCGGGGGGGAGCTCTGGGAGCAGCCCCGGGAGAGGCAAGCTGCACACAGACAGTGCCTCCATTTTCCACGCAGCACCAAGGAACCGAAGCAGAAAGACCGGGCACAGCTTTCCACTTGTCCAAATCTCAGCACCTTACCAAAAATTACACGTTACATCCAGTCCTCCTGACACAGCAGATGACATCTCTGAAATAATCATGGCTTCCACTGTAATTTGTTGGTTTTTAGAAGATCTAATGATCCTCATTTAAAGGCCTGAAGACAAGGAGATCGCTGTCATAACACAACCAAAACCTGCCCACCTCGTAGCAGGCTCTGAATAAACTTCAGGCGCAGACAGGCGCTCGGGAGCTTCGCGTCAGGCCCACAAAGGAAGGTGTCAACCCAACAACAGAGCAGGGCCGTACGATCGCGCGCAACACTAAAGCTAGCAATTTTGAGGTTGTTAATGAACTATAAATTACTAGGCAGCAAAGGCGGAGGCAGGCGCGCTTGCATGGCCCCACATATCTGATCCTGCCAGCTGAGGAACCTAAGATCTTTTGTTAAGGCTGCCAGCGGTGTTGTCAAGCTTGGGTTCGCTC
>NW_009634560.1:4735-5808 GCF_000690535.1 Cariama cristata | reverse complement strand
TTTTGATGAGATTAATTAAAAAGGAATTAAAGTTGGGGGTGGGTGGGGAAGAGCAGGGTGGGGTGTGTCCGGCCCTGGGGGAAGGTTGCCCTCTGCACATTGGGGCTGGAGCCTGAGCCCTGTCCCTTGCCGGCAGCGGGCACAGACTGTTCCTCTGCTCCTGACTGCTGGGAAGAGCTTCCAGGGACCTCCCCTGGAAGGTGGTGTGGGAAAAACGCAAGGAGGGGGAGCACCTTTGGAAGAGAAGTGGAAAAGTTAAGAGAAAATCCTTCTCTGTGAGAGGATGTGCTGTTTGCTTGGGTGGATTTCCCTTGTGCTCAGCGCTCTGAGACGGGGGGTTGAGGAGGTTTTGTAGAAAAGCTGTATTCTCCTTTCGCTATGAGCTGCGGAGGCTGGTGTGAGGAAGGCCCAGCTCTTGCATGCCTCATTTCAAGGCTGGAGCCTGATCCTGCCCCGTCCTGCTCTGCCCTGTGGTGGGATTTCTTCAATCCTTTGCCAAACCCCCTTTCTACGGGGGTTTGGCAAACCAGGTGTGCTGGGACTGCCCTCTGCCAAGGGGGAAGACACCAAGGCATGAAAAAAACTCACAGGACAAGGACCGGGGCAGGGGGAAAACGAGATGCAAAGCACCCCAGGTCACCCTGCGAGGGGAGAGGTGGCTGCGTCCCGCAGCCTGTGGTGAGGCTCTGCGTAGGACGGGCCTGGGAGCGTTTTTAAGCAGCAGCAGTTTGGGGCATCGGCCTGGGTGCTCCTGGGCTTGTGTCTCTATGTGGGAATTGCATGGGTTTGGCCAAAAAGTAGTTTCTTAATTTTTTTAGCAAAAACTGTTATAATATCAGTGTCAGCGGGGAAGATGGATGCTGGGTGGGTGAAACCCCTCTCACAGGTGTTACAGCGCAGCTGTACGATCTCCCTTTGCAGCAGGAGCCAACCTCGTGGCACGCAGATCTGCTGGCAACCCCGAATGCCAGTACCTTGTCACGCACCCGCGTCTGGGCTGAGAGGTCTTGGCTTGGGTGTTTCAGCACACTGTCTCGGGGATGATAACGTCTTTGAGGCTTCTGCTCACTGGA
>NW_009634560.1:380-4704 GCF_000690535.1 Cariama cristata | reverse complement strand
AGCGGCGCCCACCCCGTTCCTGCCACCTTCACTCACCTAAAGGCTGTTGTCTGAGACACGGCCGCTTCGCCGTGGGAAAGGCAGGTGATCTGGAGCTTCCTGCAGGGAAGCTTCCCGGGAAATGTCTGAATATTTTCTGATCTAGCAAAGCTTCTAGAGAAAGAAAATCTTTCTCGAGAAAGATTTTTTTATTATTATTTCTTCTTCAGTCATGCTAAAAAGCACCAGAGCTAGCATGCTCCTGCTGCCTTGATTCCTAGGAAACCAACTTTGTTACACCAGGACTGACTTCAGGTCTAGGCCAAGCTGTGGTTTTACCTGTAAATCGATACGCTGAAAAAAGAGAACCCGGCCTCAACAGCCTGAGAGACACAGGCAGCAAAACATGCTTGGCAAGAAGTGTCGTTTTGCTTTTCCCGGCTTCCCTGGTCTTGGAAAGCCCCAGATACTGGGTTGTCACCAGCCCGGTGTGTCACAGCTGCCTGGGGCCGGGCAGCCCGGTCTTTCTGCTCATCCAGAGCAGGAGCTCCCCGCGGGCAGTTTGCCGATGCACGTGGCAGTCATTTCGGGCCGTCGGGCACCATTTCCAGACCGATGCCCGATGCGTCCTTCGGAGAGGCCCAGAGGCTCCATCCACATCTTCACAGCGGTGTCCCTGCTTGAAAATCTTTGCTCTGAGCCTGTAGCACTGACAGGCCACGAAACAACGGCTTCATATTGGTATCGATTTCCTGACAGTCAAGTAAATTCATGCCTGTCTCGGTTGGAGTCAGATAAAATCTGTTGGGGTCAGAAGAATGTCCCAGCTTTGTAGGGAACCCACGTCAGCACCCACGCTTCCGCATCTTCTGCTGATGGGAACATCCATTGCAGTGGAAAGTGTGATTAGTGGAGGCTCATATTTTTGGGGAGGAATAAGGAGAGGTGAAACTGGAGTCCTTTGGAAACTGGGCTCTGTTCACAAACACCCTGTAAATCAGAGGAATCGCTTTTGGTGTCACTGGGCCACAGCAGCCTTGGCAGAGAGAGCTGCCGGGCGGTTTGGACCGCAGCCCTCCTTGCATCGGCTGCACCGTGGCAGAGCTTTGGAGGAGCTCGTCATGAGTGTCAGGCACCAGCTGCCCGAGGGATTTCACAGGGAGTGATCAGCATCGCCATTTCACCTCTCTTGCAACTGGCAGTGAAGGGTATCACACCACCACCGTGTGTTACAAAGCCACCCGCTGACAGCAAGCCTCCTTTGGGCAGTATTTTGGGGAGGGATCGGTCCCTACCCCTCACCAATTTGCCCCAGCTTGGAGCTGCTCCTCCTCTGCGCTGCCCGACCGCCCGGGCCCTCAGCCTGACTCTCGTGTCCCTCCACCTCCATGTTCGTGACACCCTCAAGCCCACTTTTAGCTCGGTGAATACACCGAGAGCTGAGCGACATGGCTGAAACCGGAGCTCGACCGGCTTCTGGGAATGCAGGTGTTGCCTTTTCGGTGCCATGTTCTCGCCATCCGGCAGCACAGACCGGCCAGCGCTGTGCAAACAAAGCCTCCTGCTGTCAGCTAACAAATCAATTTGCTGATGACTCTCAATGCATCCAGCAGGAACAGGTTTGGGCACCACGGAAAAATGCTGCTCCTACCCCAAATGTGTCGCGATTTCCAATTCTCGGAGGCAGTTGGCGCGCAGGTACGGAGGTTGCTCGCTCTCCGTGCACGTGGGCAGAGATGTTTGCCCGGGTTTTGCAAACCGCTGGAGCCTTCCTCCACGCTGAGCACACAAAGAGCTGAACACATGGTCTGAAACAGATTGTTTGCAAACTGAAAGGAACCAGGGAGATTAATTACAGGAACCTTCAGGGTCCTGAAAAATGCAGCTCGAGCACCGTCACTGAGCCACGGGCACAGAGCTAGCAAGAAGCCGGGAAGAGCTTTCCCAGTCAGCAATGTCAGTGCTGCCGGGAGCAGAGGGAATAACCTCTGTGATGCCGCTTCTCGAGTGTAATTCTTTAGCAATTTTTGGTGTCGACAACGCAGTCGCTTGCAGCCGTCGATACAGTCGGTGCAGCCATCGGCTGCCTGGCTTGGAGGGCTCACTGGGCAACACAACTGGGCACAGCCAAAGGTTTTGGGGGCTGGCGGTGTGGCAGCCTGGCGTTGCTGACCATCTTCAGGTTTGTTTCTTGGCTGGGAGTGTGGGGGACGTCCCAGGGGCTGGGGACAGGGCTTTTGCTTTGGATTTCAGCCCTTTTCCCCATGCAAACCTGTTTAAAAACCCACGCTGCTTCTAATGAGGTGAGAAAATGGCTGGTGGAGCCGCAGGCGTGACTGCCCGTCAGTTCCTAGTGGGGTGCCGTGGAGTGATGATGCCAACACGCCTCCAATCCTGTTGCCCGCTGGTGAGGATTCTGGATCTGGGTACTGCAGGTGCATGGGACAGCGAGTTCCCTGGGGCACCCAGGCATCTCCCCAAGGAGAGGGACCAGGGTGCCCGGGCTGCCTGTATTTTGCACATTTCATTCAAACATCTCAAATCCTTCCATGGAGATAAAAAGTCTCATTACAGCTTTAAATGGTTTTAATGAAATTTGGTTTACAATCCGCATAACAAAGATCTGCCTCATGGAAATATTTGATATGTTAATCAGAGAGATGGACGTGCCAAGCGTGACCTTTGGTTTCCCAGGGCTGTTGTACAGATAAAGGCTCCAGGGCAGGACACCGGCAAGCTTGCTTCCCACTTCCCCCTCCCCAAAATAATCTTATTTAATCTAAAAGTGCATGGCTGAAAAGATATGTAGCATCTAGCAAAGGCACAAACATCCCCGTAATATTCTGATTCCCCAGCTTCTGATTTTGCCGTTACCATCATCGGTAAAGGCAGGGAGAGACTGCAACGGGGCAGAGCCGCCCGGGCGGCTGCGGTGACGTCGCTGGCATGGGGAGATGTGAGCACCGGGACACTTTCTTTGGAATAGATCCTCCTGTTACAGCAACATGGACGTTATTTTTTAACAGCCATCCAGCAGCTCCCGTTAAATCACCTGTTACTTTTGGCAAAGAATCACTGTTTTTAAATAATACCAAAACCCCCTTGGCAGCTTTGAAGGCGAGGGAGCGTAAGGCTCAGCCAGTTCCCCGCCCTGTCTCCTGCGCTCCACAGCCCTCACCCATAGCCTGTGGACCATGGCAGTTTTAGACAAACTTAATTATTTAAACCTTTTTTTTCTCATGTGATGGGGAAGGTGATTTACAGAAAGTATTTTAAAGCAGAGCAAAGACTTTGCCTGCGCTGCACCAGGCTCCTGGGAGGGGGTTTGGGTGGCTGGGGGGGTAGAAAATGACACAATTCAGCTTCAGTTCAAAATGGTTTGGTTTGGTTTTTTAATTTATTGGGCTGAAGAACCAAGTTATCATTTGTGAATTTTACAGGTTTTTCATATGTAAATGACATGTCTTGCAATAACAGTTCAAAGGAAAAAAAGACCTGAGGAAGATGCCGTACATGGGCCTGGGGTGTTGACCTGGGAAGTGTTATCTTAGTCATACACACATAAAATACAGAATATATTATGTATAATAAATTATCATTCTGCATTAAATAAACATATCAATGGTATTCCTTTTGTATCAGTATATTTTATATAGATTAGCTATATAAGTATACTTCTTAATAGGTAGTACAGTGTATAACATGATATAGCGGATTATATCAGTGTATGTAATAATATATAATAATACATGCTATTATCGATGCATATCATAAATTATATATTGCCTATTATATAACGCATATTATAATACATTACATACAGTAAATATTATATATGCATTATATATCATTATTGATACATTATCACTAATCATGTAAGGAAATAATATTGTCTGACAGAATTTTTTATTAGCATTTGTGGCCATAATTTGTATATTATGGAGTACAGAGTATGCATGATATAACGCGCTGTTGTGTATGTACATATATACATACGTACATAGGTTTATGTAGCGGTGCATATATGTATGCATACGTAACATGTATATTATACATACATGTTATGCGTAATCTATAGTATTCTGTACTGTGTTGTACATAGTGTATTGAATGTTCTATGATGTGTATTATATATACATTATGCAATATACAGTATCACGTATTATATATTCATTATACAATCTATTATATATTATTCATACATTGCTGAGACGATTTATATTATTTTCTTATATACATTTTTAAATAAAAGTATACTGCCTATACAATATTATCGTTTATATAGTAGTGCGTACATATAACTAAAGTATATACTAGGTATGTGTGTATATGTATAGATACATAT
>NW_009634560.1:0-366 GCF_000690535.1 Cariama cristata | reverse complement strand
ATAGAGTATATATGTAACCTTTAATCCATATTTTGATAAAATTAATAAACATGAATATTTATATCATTAAGTATTAATGTATGCATAATAGACAATATATTTTCTAGTGCATATATATTATCACATTATATGTGTTACATAATGCATAGATTCTAGACAATAGATTATGTATATTATCTTATTATAACATTATCACATTATCTCCCTGTATATGTAGTACCTGTAATATATACTATATCTAATATATGCATATAGATATGCATAATGTATTAGATATATAATTGTATTTACTGTGGCATATAATAAATATGACGTAATGTTTATATAATTATAGACTACAGAACATACTAGTACATACAGCAATAA
>NW_009634559.1:1651-2742 GCF_000690535.1 Cariama cristata | reverse complement strand
TGCCCTCGGCAGGCTGAGGTCCTCGGGGCTTGCCCCTGCAAGAATGGCAAAAAAGAGCCTTTTTTTTTTTTCTTTTTTCCCCTCTCCCCAAGAACATCAGGCTCCTGCCAAGAAGCCGGCGCTCGTAAGTAAGATGTCAGAAATCCTGCCCCCAAAACAACGGTTATTTGTTGCAGGATCCCTGGCACCAACCTCCTGGTGATTCATTTATTCCTCTGCTCCTTCCCGTAAGAGCAAACAAGCACGGGCTCCCGGTTGCAAACAGGGCTGCTCGCTGCGGCCCAGCTCGCAGGCCACCGACATGCCCGCCAGCAGGATCTTGGATCAAACATCTCCATCCAACTGTGGTGGGTCAAGAAGTTTTTTTTGAAAGGGCAGCAAACCCTGCTTGAAAACATCACCCCCTTCTTGAAAACATCCCCCTGACCTTTCAGGCTCTTGGCTGCTTCGTTACAGCGCTGGCAGCAGCCGCGTCCCGTTATACGAGGGGTCTGCGGCGCTGGCGGGCTGTGCTGGATCGCACCCGCTCCTGCACGCTCCTTCCTCTTCCCGCGTTCTCCCCGGCCCTGGCAGCAGTGGGATCCAGCCCTGTTCTGCCCAAATCCCTCACGGCACATCGCTGCCCTGCGGGGGTCTGATGCCCATCTGGGCTGGCACGGGGGTGTGGGCTCGCCGTGCGCCCCCGGGAGCTCTTCCTTCCTCCTCAATCAGCCAACACATGCAAAACATCCCGGGACAGGTCTTCCTAGGGATGCTCTGCAGCCAAAATCCCACCAGGGCAGTTTAGCCCCGCCGGTATCCGGGTGCGGCTGGAGAGGGAGAAGCAGTCTCTCGCCCTCTGCGCCGCCCCAAAACCCTCCCATGGCTCCCCAAAGGGCAACAGGGGCTTTTTGGCATGGGGATGCCCCTCGGCGCCGTGTCCTGGCGGGTGCTGGGAGGGAGACGGGTGGGACAGCAGGAACAGGGTAGCCTTTGAAAGTGGGGAGAGCAAAGCCCTTTTTCTGGGGTAAATCCACGCGATTTGGGTGCTACCACCCCACAGCTGGGAGGGGCAAGGCAGCAGTGCTCAGAGGTCGAGAACAGGCTGTTCG
>NW_009634559.1:1059-1362 GCF_000690535.1 Cariama cristata | reverse complement strand
CCCCCCTCCCGGGCATCCCCGGCGGCTAACCCCCCTCCCCAAGGGCTGGGGGTCCGGGTGGGAGTGGGGCCGGGCGGAGGCACCCACCCAGCAGTGGCAATGTGGGTTGAACTTTTTCGCTCTGCTTTCTAGTGTCTCACTTGTTCAGGTGCAAGGGCAAATAAACAAAAAAGCTGGAAACGCAGGCGGGGAGGCAGGAATTTCGTGGGTGTTTGGTGCTGAGCTCCGGGTGGTGAGACAGTAGCTGCGATCCCGCTTTGGCCGGGGGTTTGCAGGAAACGGGATCCCTACACAGACGATCGG
>NW_009634559.1:658-912 GCF_000690535.1 Cariama cristata | reverse complement strand
CCACAACGGGGTACCCCCCCCCCCCGCTGGGCTTCTGCAAGCGGCTTTTTCGGCAGCGCTGGTACATCAGGTGTTGGGGCTGGAGCGCAAACACTCCCCCTTGAAATCCCCACTGAGCCCTTGCCCTCCTCCATCCATCCCCTTGCCCATCCCTGCCGGGCTCCTCGCCGCTTCCCGTCGGCAGGCAGGTCCAGCCATCGCCAGGGAAGCAGGGCTCCATCGCTCCCTTAGCCAGCACTGCTGACAAAGGACTG
>NW_009634559.1:0-224 GCF_000690535.1 Cariama cristata | reverse complement strand
CCTCCTACGGCGCCCGTCCCTTCCTCCAAAGGCCGTAACCTCTCCTCTTCCCCGTTCAGCCGCGCTGGGCCGGTTCCCCGCCGGCTTGTCCTCCGGCCCATGGGCACGGCCTGCTCTCGCGCCTTCCCGATTTCCTTCCCGAGGAACGCCCGGCCTTCCCGGGCCCCTTCCCCTTCAGGGCTGCCTCCCCGGGGGCTCCGTCGGCCGGGCCTCCGGACAGGCCA
>NW_009634558.1:0-17980 GCF_000690535.1 Cariama cristata | reverse complement strand
AAATCAAGTCCGAAGGCTCAGCAGGCACACACGTGTGCACACGCACCCTTTTTGAAGGTCAGACTGTCTTCAAAGTTTCCAGTTAAAATCAAAACAAAAAAAAAATCAAGGAGGAAAAACAAGACTTCAGCTTTCAAACAAACAAAGAGAAGTAGAATGCCCCTCAGTTTTATTTTCTGAGCATGATGTATAGTAAAGAGCATCCTCATAACAAGATGTTTTTATTAGTATGGTGAGAGCCATATCTGAGAGTTTTCCAAACTTAATTCTATACTTTGTGGGTGCCACTGCTATTGTCGGGGGGGGGGGGGTTGCATGGATGATTGCAAAAATACTGTGTTATTAAACTTCCCTCCATTCTTTTTCTCATGGAAGAGACACTAAAAAGCATATGCAAATAACACAGTACTTTCTGAAGCAATATACTCCCACTATGGATTTATCAGGCGGTTTTTTTGTTTGTTTTGCATAGTTTATTTTATTTTTAGCATCAGCCTGGTTGCCAAAAAGCAGCTTCCCTACATGAGTGAATACAGTGCAGTTCAACTGAGCGTGCAGTCTAGGTCTCACAGCGGAATGAATGTCAAAGCAGCAGAAACATCACTGAACAGTTTTCTTAGCAGAAACTGCTGTGAGGATGTTCGTTCATACTACATCTTGACCAAAGAGTTGAACAGCAAACAGTTACTGAAAAGTGCCAAATAATCTGACTCCTCTAACTTCTGGTCTTGCACTAGACAGTTGTTAGTAGTTCAGCTTAGAGCACTGCCAGAGGAACAAAGGACAAACATTCTCGCTGGCACCAGCTGTGCTAACGGAAAACATGACGAATACCACTTTGCCATCAACTGCTCGTCACCACCACTCTGCTGCAAGCTGCCACGTACGGCAGGCTGTTGGCTGAACTCTTCATAGGAGCGCTCCTTTCCCTAGCCCGGTCCAAGGGAGTCCGTGTGCCACCATTTAAGCTCCTTGAACTAACCAGCCTCAACTTAATGGTTCTAAACCACAGAGCATGCTCCTGTGTTACTCAGCTGAGGTCTGCGATGCAGCGCAAGAAGGAGGAGCACGATGGCCTTCTTCCCACACACGGCTGCTGGCAGGGAAGGCACCGGTTTCACCTGCTGTCACCATCGCTGCCGACCTGCCGGTGGGTGTAACAGAGCAGGGGACAACAATGTCAGGCCATGCTCCTGTTAGCGGTCACTCTGATGAAAACAGGTTGCAATACAGGCGGTTTCTTCCCTGTGCCTGGAAATGAGACCTCATGGCCCACCTGTCTGAGGCTTGTGGCACCTCAAATTACCAAGTTGGAAAGAAGAAAAATGAATAGGTCATGGGTAGGTGATGGTGCTTAGTACTTACAATATGTTCAAGTTTCTTTAGATGAAATACGACACTACTACTTTACTTTGAAAAAGTAATATCTATTTTATGGTGAGGAAAAACAGAAATGAAGAAACCAGCCCTTACTTCCTCATGTGGTGTTTATTCCACTTTCTCAGCTTGCCAAATCATTAACAAATGTTTTAAGCAGCAAAGGGAAAAAATGTGCCATTTGCTGATAAGGCAAAACCATTTGGACTACTAGAAATTACAGAGGAATGTGAAAGGTTCAAGTAAAATAAGGGACAGCAAAAAAAGAAACTTACTATAAATATTGATAAAAATTAAGTAATATTGTAGCAATTAATATACATTTCTTAATATATTCCATAACTCTGGGAGGCAGGCCTGCAAAAAGGACTACTGTTCACAGAAATTAAGCAAAAGCAGTTAAGGCAACAGGAATCTGTACTGCAGGAAACGAATTAAAATCAGGCAATTAACGGCATAGAAAGAGAAGCGGATTTTTAGTGGTAATCGATTGCTACCATTCTGAAAGGGAGTAATTTAACATCAGATAAACCTTTACAACAGATGTTCAACTATGCAACAAACTATGCCAATGGACATTAGTTAAGGAGGCATTTAGTGTTGTCTCTTAATTATTTCAAAATAGATTCTCTTCAAAGAACAGGGCAACCAGAGTCTCAGGCTTCTAAGTACTATTTACCACACTTATTATTAAAGAAAATGTAGAGATAAGAGCGGAGGGATTTCCTAGTAAAAAAGAGACAGCAGATTCACAGTCAGGAGGCTTTTTGCATTCCCTGTGCTTTGTCCAGTTGTATTTAAGGTCATAAACAGGATCAACACAGCCCCTTCTTCTTTCATTTCCCCTCTTCTTGTTTCCCAGCTGTGCACCTTGTCCCCATCCTGCATTCAACACACACATCTTGCAGGAGCATTTGCATCCGAAGACGGCTACGTAAAAAAAAAAAAAAATGAATGTGAAAATCACTGGTAAGTAATCCATGGTATTGCCTTCTCAGTTCTCACTATGATTGCTTGGGTATGTATTTCTCAGGACTCATTAGATGAGAGATTTTGGGTTGGAGCTCTATTTGATATGCAATTTAATACATTGGTCAAGCTGCTTGGATCAATAGTCGTCATCATTTGGACACAAAACGAACATGAAAATACTTGTTTGCAGACACCCAGAGTCAAGTGACTGGAGGATTCTGTTGATTGAACTCAACCACACAATGTAACCCAGAAGCCCATTCAAACACTGTTCATTTCTTTTTATGCACTTTTAATATTAGCTTCAACCTTCAAATCCAAAACGAGCATATTTTCCAGTTAGTCCAAGAGGAAAGTATTCTACTTCTGGATGTACCTACTTCGAATATGCCAAATCTCTCCAATTTCCCACTCAAGTCTTTTCTAAGAAAACCTCCCGCAACAATAGCTTATCAGAAATTGTGAATGAGTTGTAACTCCTAAGCACTATGAAACAGTTGACAGGGATTTAGAAATATGCAGGGATTATCAGAGTTCATACACAAGATTAATAACATCTTTTCTGAAATTCTAGCCACATTTGTTCTGAACAATCTTCTTGCTTCACTTTGAAAACCGTGTAGTTCTTCATCCCAGTTCTAACAGTCACATTGATTGTACAAAAATGGCAGCGAGGATATTAATAGCCTCCTCAATTATTAAAAAAAATAAATGCTCTCTATCCCATGGGAAATTCTAGCTTCTCTGTGTTTTTAATAAGGATAGGATTTCAGTTTACTATGTTTGTGAGGATGGTCAAACACTGAATGAAAAAATAGGTGGGTCTATAAAATCTGAATAGAAATTATTCAGAAGTTATAGTATTAGACATCATTTTCTTCTTTATGCAGGAAAACCAAGCAGCTATACTCCAAAAAGGCATGCATTAGATCTGTAATGGAAAAAATACTGAAATGGAAACAAATATTTGGAAGAGATTACTTTCGTTTCCACATCTTAAATACAAACATTTAAACCTAATTTCTGCAGGATGCTCAGCAAGCAAAATCCTTTAGAGCTTTGAGTCTCTCAGACGATCACTTTTAGAGATGTCTGCTGTATGTTTCGTCTTGTTTCTCAGCAGACTTGCATCTGACATTCCTTATGGGATGTAGAGATTACTTGAAATACATGAAAATATATTTATTCAGTTTTCCTGAATTACAGCAATGGCTGTGTTTCCTGTAATGATGTGGAATAGCCCTTTCAATTACTAACACTGAGTATTTGGTAATAAGGCAAGGAACATCCCCTCATTTGGGTGAAATGCTAACCTCTTCAAGGGTGGGGTTTTGTAACCGATTTCAGTAGGTCCGAGATTTCTCTACATCTGGTATAAAATCAAGCCCATTCTTCGTGACAAGCAAACACATAGTAATGGTACAAAGGATTAATCTTTTTTTTTTTTTACTTCCTGTTTTGCAGAAATTGTATGGAAAAGATTCCAAGTGCTTGGACGAACACTAAATTCAGACTGGAGTTGGTATTAACTGTGACAAAACCATGCTGCACAAAAACTTTCCATTCACTAAGATTTCTGAAGTGTTGCTTGGTTCTTGTGGCTCTTAAAGGTGTTAAGATTGGTTTAATACCTTCGATATTTATAAGATATTTATCTAAACTTTTTATATTCATGTGGTACACTGAAAATCTTAAGTCATTTGTCAGACTTTTGACCAGTAAATTGTATTATGATAAAAAACCCTCCCATGTACAAGCTGCCATCCTAATAGAGAGACTTACTGTTGCATTTCAACGATTTAATCCAAATAGGCAGTCTTTGAAAAGGAAAAATTCAGATTATCAGTGAGAAAAATGGTTTCAGCTTCCAAAATGTATTTGCAGCATAGGAGTTGAAAAGGGTTTTGTTTTATGGGGTTTATTTGTTTTAATGTGGATCTCCAGAAAGTTGCAGAACCACATCTCTTTCAAAGGTTTCTGATGAACACTGGGATCCAGATTCTCACATGTAAAACCTCTATGTTTACATAAAATTTTTATTTAGCAATCTAGGAAAAATATAATTTGGATCAAATTCTTGCCCCACATTATGCAAGCATCTTGCTTTGGACTTCAGGGAATAAGAAGCTCCACCTTACCCAGAATAGTTTGATATGAAGGGCGTTCTACCCTCAAAACTGTTGCTGGGCTATTAAAATAATCAATTTTTTTCTTGCCGTCTGTCTTAAATTGCTGGATTTTGCTCCTGCCCTGCCACCTAGCAGACTGCCTCTGGAAAACAAAAACCAAACCAATGTCTTCTTAAAACTCTGTAAGGAAACTTATTCAGACAGAAGATATGTTTACCTCTTGATTAAGGACACTCCAAAATTCCAAATGCTTGACATACCCTCCAAAATGAACTCCTAGAAAGTATATCAAACATAAATGACAAAACAACACATCTCTAGACCAGCTTTTTGAGTTGTTAGCACAGGAACATCAGATGTCTGAGGCATTAGATTTTTTTCCACCTTTTTTCCCCTCTAAGGCATTAGATTTTTGCCCATTGGAAATGAGACCTGAAAATGGAAAATGACATGAACTTGTACCCACATTAATTCTGTTTTGTATTTCTGTGTTTGTCTTTGTCACAAGCAGCAAGGCATGTAGCTCACTCAAAATCAATAGCAGCATGAACTCATTTGGACGCTCCCAGGACATCAGAATTGTCTGGCTGGTCAGAAGGACCTTCATGACGTTGGCTGGCAAAACCTCCACCAGTCTTTACAGCTGTGTTTGACGTAGCATAACGGAATGCTAACCTGACCTCATCAGCTCAGATACCTCCCTGTCTTTTGGGAAAATAGAGTTGTGCAATATAGCCTGTTCTAATAACTCCTGGCAAATGCAGGCCAACATTTTCAGCCCAGCAGTCACAACCAGGTAAGTTGTACGTCAGTCTCATTTATTTCCCTTGGGTTAAACACGGGAATAGGCTTTCCAGGTAATCTTGCTGTATAAATCCTACGTTAAAAATTGTTTGTTTGAATGTGTATTTTTTCAAACTGTTGAAAAAGGAATAAATTCAACCCTGTCTCTTCGCAGTTCCCCAGGACTGCCACAGTTACAGTTTGTTTTCAATTGCAAAGCTGTGATAGCAGATAGCAAAACAGGTACCTGATAGAGTATATCCTGTAAGAGAGAGCATGTTTATCACAGTCATTTATATTCTCATGACTTATGAACATCATAACTTCAGCTGATGTATATATATACCAGTTGATGTATATATAGATACCAACTAGGTATCTATAACACAATACAATACTGCTAGAGGCACAAAAGAAGACATTAGAGTCGAATTTCAGTGAATAAAATAGATTATGTAGTGGTCTGAACAGAGAGGGTTTTGCATTTCTAAAGAATGTTAATAGTTTTTACAACAGAAAAAAAAAGAGCAGAAATATGTGATGCTTTAATATTATTGTACCGTTCTAACAAGTAAGCCTATACTTGAAAACCCTCAAGTGCGTGAACAAGAAACAGGACTGCATCATACAGCCAACCCTACAAAAGCAAAGGACTGGCACAATAGCTCTCATTAACAGTGCACAAACAAAAATCACTGAAATAGTCATATATGAATGCAGGGATGCTCAGTCCTGCATCACCAGAAGTGAAAAAAAGAGAGTTTTCTATTTCATTGACTATAAATACAGTTAAGTCCCACAGTCCCAGTGAATTCATTCCCACAGTTTCAGCACCTCCAGCAGGAAAGGAAGAAAAGAAGCTCCATCTGGTGGTGTGGTTGATTGTAATTGCTTTTACATTTCATTTAATTGCAAATACATTCCTCTCCAGCAACAAAATGAAAAATTGAAGTAACATTGAATTGAAGTAAAATTGAAGTAACCTGTCTTGCAAACTGAACCAGGATTGCCCAGCACTTTAAAATCAGAAAACACTTTAAAATCAGGACCTTCTTCTATTTGAAGGAAACCAAAGTTGAAGCCTTTCAATACAAGGCACCCGTGATCCTGCCAGGGTGCTAATCTAGGATAGAAAAAAGATCGTCAAACAAAAATGAAAGGGTGTGTTAGCACACTTCAAGAGGTAACCTGCTGCAGCCTGGGGTGGGGAGGAGAGAAGGCAGGAATCATTGCTTAGAGGATGAAGGATGAGGAGCTATGTGAATGTGAAGGCTGGTTGAACCTGTCATATAAAAGTTTATGGAAAGTTTACAGAGGTTTTTAAAAAAATTATTGCAGTATCTCATAGTAAGGAAACAAACCATTGTTCAGGTAGTTGTTTCTGTAAGAATTACCTTTCTTCAATAACCAAATGGCAATTTTGCTGGAAAAGATGCTATTTCCTGTCTTCAAAAGATCTTGAACTGTTCTAGCTGTAACAGATTTGCAACATTGTAGTATGAAAACCACAGCAGATGCTTTAATCACATTTTTATGTCATAAAATGACTACATTTTAGGAAATTTCTTTCTTCTTCCCTGCCTCCACTATACTCTTACCGCCTGACCTGTGAAAATGGTAGTCTTCTTGAATGCATTGACAAATGCCATAGAGGAACCTGGATGCACAGAACAGCTTAGAAAAAATAAAGATCACGGTGACCAGCACCTGTACTAGCTACTTGCAAAGAAGTGCTGAACAAACTGCAGTGATGCTGATGGCCGAGTAAAATAATTTGACCTAAGCCTATAAATAATTTTAGTAAGTATTTAATTGCAAATTTATGTGTAGATGGCACCATCTGAGTAATTTCAGCAAAGTCACTGCTTTGCAGGACTGGAAGATATGTTCCTGCAATCTGATGTTATAAAATGTTACAAGCATTGTAAAATATAAAACTAATTAGTGAAATGATACTAGGTTTCGCCACTGAAGTTCTATGCCTAGTTTCATGTACAAACTCATGTCTGCTACTGCTCCTTGAAGAATCCATGGCAATTTCTCTTAAGACAGTATCCTAGCTGAAGTTTGTGCTAAACAACAGCAATCTTAAACAGAGATACACATAAACCTTGTCCTGTGAACTCAGGCAAATAAAATATACTTTGTCTCCTCTTTTGGAGTGCCCACATTTCAATGGGGATATATGCTGCATTTCATCAAATCAATGCACTGTTATTTTTTTCTAAAGAGTAGAACAGAGCTTAGTATTAATTACCCACAAAAAATCCATGTTAAAAGAATGTTGAGTATACAGATTCAAGTACCAATATGCTAGAAATTGCCCAAAGTCACATTGCCTTTGTAAACTTAATGCAGCCTTTTTGAGTGTATCATTTAGATTACAGCCTTTAATTATGCATCCTTAGGCCATTTTTCCCTCAGGAGTGTCTCATTAAGCACACAAGATAGACAGCTACTCAATGGTGGTGTCATTACTTTTCTCTACATTGCTCCATGTGTAGCTGCAGACCTTATTTATTGAACAGTATTCCAGTCCTGCTCTGGAGATGTAATTGGATTTCCTAACGGGATCCTCCATAGCGCTCAGCACCACGATATCTTCCAAGTGCTTCAGAAATAGTAGACTACTATGAGATGAAGTATTTCTGATTTTACCATTAGAGAGCTGAGCTGCGGAGAGGTAGAGGTAAAAAGTGTTCACTTACTCTAAGTGCTCATTTTGAAAGTGTGCCACTTGACTTTTGAGGTTGCTTATTGGTCTAGAAGAGTTTTCACTGGTTCAGAGCATCACTCCTTTTGATTTCAGCTAGAGCTGAAGCTAGTCAGAAATCTGACTGCTTGAGTTCTCAGGGTAGAAACTCAGCAACATGCAACAGGTAACCAAGTTAGTTTAAGCAATTTGCATAGCATTGCTAGGTGCTTTATGTCAGGAGCAGCAATAAAATTAGTCCCTTTAGGCTAGAAATGACTTGCCTCCTTGGCAGGACCATCCTTTCCCTTCCTTCATTTTTGCAATTCCAAGCAAATAAAGTCCAAGTCCTCCAGCCATGTAAGTAGTATGTGATAGTGGCATTAGAACCTTATCAAAGAATATTATCATGATTCATATAATCATGAATTGGGACTGCAACCTTAATAAAGTTCTTTTAGGCTCTTTGTTCCCAGTACCAGCTTGGCACAATTCAGGGCAGTGCCATTTATGAGCCATCTGCCGATAATACATAGTTCACATTATCATACAGTAAATATTTAAAAATAAGTTTAGCTAAATATGTTTCCTTTGCTAGTATCTGGACTACTAATCTGCTGCAACTCTGCTTCTGTCTCCATGTTCATATCCAACTAAAACAAAAAGAGAAATCCCACATGTCTCCTATTTCTTTTCACTCCCAAACTGATGAGACATTTAAAGGCTGCTACTTCTGTGATTCAATACTTCATTTCTAATGTCTCTATAATATGATAGACTGTAAATGCAACCTAATGGTGCCAAAACTGAGTTGTTTATCCTTTTGCTTGGTGAAGCAGAAGGACTAAACTCATTTCAGTTTGAAAATATTTCAAGAAGAAGCCACACTGTAAGGAGCTCAAAAACAATTCAGTTGAAAGAAGACACTTCATTTTTGAAATAAAGATGTTCCTGAATAAGAAGCAGTGCCATTCACACCCTGCTCTGTTTCCCGTCCAAACAACAGAAGTGGAGGAGCACAATTAAAGTGAACAGAAAGTTTCTGCTGCTCTACGTTATCACGTTGCCAAGAGCAGTAAGTAGATCACTGTCCACTCATCACGTTGGACTTGTTTTATACCATGTAGAACTTTTCTAACGTTAAGAGAGTAATTCCAAACTTACACTGCTGTAAATGAGTGCAGGATATAACTCTGAATCTTTTAAGTAAATCATAAACTTTAGAGTCTCAATTGAGAATTGATTTCTGGTAGCTATTGTCCCTCTCCCCTACATACCACTATTTCCTAATCATATAAGCAGTCCTACCCAGATCCTTTCCATCCAAGCATCTTACTTGCAGACCTAAGGATAACTCAACAAGATCAAGAGTAGCCAGGCCAGTCTCAGGGAACCAAAATTTGGAGCCCTTAGTTACCTTGTGGAGTGATTTATTAATCAGGCTGCAGTCACGAGGAGGAGCAGCTTAATAACCAAGGAGGAAGAATGAATTAATGAACTGAGCAAGAGTTTAAGAGCAATGGATTAATTTTGATTCTCAATATTGAATGAATTCAGTGATTAAATTAAGTTAAACTACCTCAAAGGCCTATTTTAAGAGTAATTTTCTCTCCTTCCCAGTTTTCCTTTTTTACCCATTGTCCTGAAGATTGCACTTAATTTCACTTAATTTTTTATGCTGTTTTCTACTTACCACACCAAGTGAACAAAAAATGGCATTTCTTACTCCTCCCACAAGAAGGATCCATCCATTCCCCAAGAGGAGTCACCTTCTTCTCACTCCAAGAATAAAAGGTTTATCTTGGCCAAACACAGAGCGCTTTTATTTAACTGTCTTACTTTCAAATTTGAAGATTAATGACTCTGTGTAAAATTCTATGTCTCTTTCCTGCCATATGTTCAGGGGGTGTCTGATCATTATGGTTTACGACCAAATCCATGTAGTCATCATTTCTTGATTCATATTACAGAACAGCAAGACCCATAAAGTATTGGCACTGAACTGCAACAAGATGCAAGTCGCTTGCTTTATTTTCACATTTAAGTGCACTGGATAAAAGCAGTGAGGTGGTGACCTTTCAGTATGTTCTGCAGAGAGCTTTAATCCTCCAGGCAACCAGTGAAGTCTAAAAGCTTATTTGAGATGCTGTGTCTTCACACTGATCCCATTTTTGCTGTTTGCTTGATCGAATGGATGGTGCAGTTTCTTGTCTGGGTTTTTCGTCTAAAACAAAATTCCAGGCATGTACAAAGGCTTGCCTGTTCCCTAACACGTTTGGCCAGAAGCAGTAGCAGCAACTTTGGCAAGAAGTTAATCTGAATGCAAACTCCTAGCAGGCAGAATACAAGGACACAAGGTCTAAAGATAAAATTAATTTTCCTTCCCATGATGGCAATTAGCAACTGGTTTGCTGTGAATGGGTTGTGTATCAAATGACGCAGAAGCTCCTTGGACCTCAGGTAAAGAGCTGACCTGTAGTGGCAGAGCTTTTATTCATTTTTTTTCTCAAACACTTTATGCATGAAAAAATAGTGGAGGAAATTTCACATTTTCCCCAGCTGTTTGGATAAAATTGCATTTATAGGAAACACAATTGTTTTAAGTTCACCAAAATTTAAATTTAAACCAAAATTCACAGACTGCTTGTCTTTCCAAGTGACATTTTTAATATTTCACTCAAAATATGGACTTAAAACAAGAAACAGAAAGACCTTAAAATCATTCTGAAAAAAAATAGAAGGAAAAAAAACCCAACAGTCAATGAGACTGAGCACGTATCAACATCCCAGGGAAGAACGAGAGAAAAAGGAAAGCAGACTAGAACAGTCTGTTCACGTAACATCTTACTGTGCAGTCCTTCTTGGAAAGGTGCTTGGGAGACTTCCAGTCTTAAAAATCATGGGGACCAGAGGAAAAAGATAATGTCACATCTGTAGTTATGAGCTTCAACTCATAATATGTATACATATGTATATGTATACACAGACACATAGATGTTTATACTCTTATATACGCTTCTGTGTTCTCATATACTCTCATGTGGCTATAGTCATATATACTATAGTATTTATACTAATTTGACAGTTACGCTTCACACAGTCTTTTTAATACTTCCTGAACAAAACGTGCTTCCATTGATCCTATGATCCACTTTAATATTAGCTGCTGTCAAGCACAGTTGGAAGGTAGGGGCAGAGATAATATTTTTTGTAATATAAATACCTTGTAGATTTTTACATGAAGGTAGCCAGGCTCCTGTTCCTTACCTGTCTCTTCAAGGGCTCCGTGAATCTCAATTCCACACACCAGCGCTTCCAGGTGACTCGAGAGAAATGGTTCAAAGCCTATTAATATAACATGCACAATTAGCAGGTGTTTATGGTATTCCTTTAACATTAATGTCAAAAATGTTGCAAAGAATTTACATATAAAACTTAAAAATGGGCACCTAAATTTAAAAGTCTGAATTCACATTTAAGTGTCAGTGTGAGAATGCTTTCTGAATGACACAGGGATGCACACACTGACTTCAGTGCAGCTTAGGAAAATGCCATGCTTTGGCACCAAAATGTCAATGTACGAATAATCACAGAATCATAGAATAGTTTGGGTTGGAAGGGACCTTAAAGATCTCGTTCCAGCCCCCCTTGCCATGGGCAGGGACACCTTCCACCAGACCAGGTTGCTCAAAGCCCCGTCCTTGAACACTGCCAGGGATGGGGCATCCACAGCTTCTCTGGGCAACCTGTGCCACTGCCTCACCACCCTCACCGTGAAGAATTTCTTCCTAATATCTAATCTAAATCTTCCCTCTTCCAGTTTAAAGCCATTGCCCCTTGTCCTATCACTACACGCCCTTGTAAAAAGTCCCTCCCCAGCTTTCTTGTAGGCCCCTTTAGGTACTGGAAGGCTGCTCTAAGGTCTCCCTGGAGCCTTCTCTTCTCCAGGCTGAACAACCCCAACTCTCTCAGCCTGTCCTCACAGGAGAGGTGCTCCAGCCCTCGGGTCATCTTCGTGGCCTCCTCTGGACTCGCTCCAACAGATCCATGTCCTTCTTGTGCTGAGGACCCCAGAGCTGAAGGCAGTACGTGAGGGGGTCTCACCAGAGTGAAGTAGGTGGCAAGAATCCCCTCCCTCAACCTGCTGGTCACGCTGCTTTGGATGTGGCCCAGGATACAACTGGCTTTCCATGTCCATGTCCATAATGGCCACTATAGTAAAACACACATTTCTGAACAAGTCAGTATGTAAATATTCTTAATTCTGATAATAGGAACTAAGTGAAATGGGGAAAAGAGGATTTACTCCAAAATAAGTCTATTGAAATAGGGGCTTATATGCAAAAAATAATTCTTAACTAGGTTTTCCAGAATAACTATTTTACTATATTTCTCAATTAAAACTTTGAATCTTGCTCAAAGGAATGAAATGTACAATTCTAAATTTAAACTTGTGTCCCTCACTTCTGCTAATGCCACACTGGTCCCTAAATCCTTAGATTCTCCTGAAAATACAACTTTTACCTAGGAACATGTCACGCTTTTTTAAATCTTGGATTATTTTAAATTACTACACAGTTTCTGTTGCTTGATTTCATAGCTAATATTAAAGAGAGAAATCAGGCATCCAAGCACTGCGGTAAGTGCTTTCTGACTACGTGTGTACAGGCTGCGTGGCTGAGGCAAGCTCGCCATCCAGCCGTAGCCAAACAGGCTTCCAGCTGGCTGAGAGGACACTCTCCTCTCTCTCTCTGGCTTTCTGCCTCTGCTGGCACCATCTTCAGCTTCTCTTTGCTCAAAACAAGCAACTACGTGACTTTGATACTGCATTGCAAAAGGATGATTGCAATTTTGCTGCACTAAACTTGCAGGGCCAAACTTTGCTGCCCATCCTCAGTCAAAACACCTACAGGCAGCCCCACGCGAGTTTGCAGAATTGTGAAGTGCAGCATGGGGCCTTTCATCATTTGGGGGTGTAAGAGAAACTGTTTAGTGGGGAAAAATGCCAGCGGTCTTGCAATCCAAATACTTACTGACAATATGCATTAACATACAAAGGAGTGCACAATAACAGGTACGGGAAATATTAGTCATTTATTGGTGGGAATGGCAAATCCTCTCCTTGAAGCAGATCGGAAGCTTGAGCTGTGACAGGAAGGAATTACACTGATCGTAGGAGAAAATGCACCCTACTTTGAACATCAAACTTCTAGGCTTTTTTTTCTTTTTAAATGTGTGTACAGGAGGGAAACCTTAGTTTTATTTTCTCTTTGCTTTGCATTCTGTATCTTCATGACAGTGCATTTAAGTAACATTGTGACCTGCTGCAATCCCAAGAGCAGCACTAATGTTACTAGAAATACAATGTTCTAAGAGTATTATCAAGGCAATTTTTGCAGGGACAGCTAATATCCTTTAGCAGACCAATTCATATAACTGGAATAATTACGTACAGGTTGAGAACAAGACTGCTGCGATGAGTGTCACGTGTTAATTGGTTAGCTAATCTGAGGAAAAATGGTGCCTGTCTTCTGTAGAGCGCTGGGGAGGAGATCTTAGCAACAGAAAAGGCAGCAGCATTTCCCCACCTTGTTAATGGACAAGGAGAGGGACACCTATTTATTGCCGTCGAAGGTCGATGTGGGTGTGGAAGCGCTCCTGGGGACGTTTCCCAGAAGATGAAGTAGCAACCAGGGGAACATGGTCAGAGTTTGTTACCTTCTGCAAGGAAGTGTGAGCAGGGAACAGATTCCTGACTCTTCCTCAAACACTGTGGTGCAGCTTGTCCCACGGGCATCTTGTAAGAGTGCATGTGCCTTGTGTTAGCCATAATGTGAAGGACAATTGATCTGTTTGGAGGGAGGTAGAAAGTGCATCAAAATTCCCTGTCACCATGCAGGAGGACCCAGCCAAAATCGGATCCTTAGGAGGGAAGTGGAGGTGAAGACTGCTTGAATATAGATGAAATACACTCCTGCACCCTAGAACCTTGTCAGATTAATTATCCTTCTCATTTCTTCTCCCACTGTAGTGTCACAAAAATGAATGAGTGTGAGGTTTCACAGATTACAGGGGGGTTTAACTCTGAAAGAAAGAGATCAGGTGTTGGTGGTTTTTTTTAAAATTGCGTTTAAACCAAATCCAGCAACTTGGTCCATGATTAGCATTCGCTCTTCTTCCTGGCTTGAACAGCTGCTTTGGGGAGTAGCTTGGCAGAGGCTTTGTTTGTAATCTTGAAAAACAAGTCTGAGTGGGATCTTTTTTACAATCCATCACTGCTCTGAATATTTGGACTGAAGTGTGTAAAAACAGGATATAAAGCTAACCATCCGTGTCTTCACCATCTTTCCACTTTCCTCAATGAAAAAAACAGTTGACACTGATCAAGCAAATTTCTGATTTTGAGATTCTTACACACTTTATTAATTTCAGATGAACAAGGCACCAGAGGTATCTGTTTGTTTCTGGTTTGCAAAGTACTAATTATAATAGCCAAGGTTAAAAGATTTAGACAACTTCCTTCTCTTCTGCAGTCAACAATATTTAAGAAAGAAAAAAAATAGTGACTGAAAAAAAAAAAATTTGATTCATCTTAAAGACACAAACCGATTAAAAAAAATCCGTGACAAATACTTGTGTAGATTTGATTTTATGAAACTCTAGGTATTTTAATAATGTTATTTTTTAAACCAGAAAAAACAGCAGAAAGAATGAGTTAAGATTGCTCTTCAGTGGTGAAAAAAAACGCATGAAAGAAGCAGCTGAGTTTCGCAACTAGAGATATTGTACGTAATGTGAAGATCAGACTTTTCTTTCCAAACTCAGTAATTTTATACAAGAACAGAATCAAATTTCACCAGTCCCAGAAAATATTTGAGAGATGGTTCCCTATTCCAAGCTATTACCACAGGTTGCCTCAAGGCATTGCTTTCTTCTTGACTACAGCCTGTAACTCTCTACAAGCATGCAGAAACTGAATTGCTGTAAAACTGCATTACCCTGTCACGGGTTTGAATCCTTAGGAAAATTGTGATAGCTTTACAGGGGGTGTGTCGCTTAAATTATTTAAAGTTTAAAATGTCTTTTTAACAATATACAGAAACCCCCTACTCAGTTACTCACAAAACTGTAACAACCACTATAAGAATGGCAGCATTTACCAACAATTAGTGTACATATATATAGCCTATTTAAAGATAGAGAAATTCTGTATGTTACAGCACAAACTACTGGAATGCTAAACGTTTTGGGCTTTTTTAATGTAGTTCAGTATCTTCAGGGAGTTCTCTAAACCACACATACTCTATAATAGGACAGCCAAGGTATGTGAGTAAGGGTGGGTTAAAATTAATTGCCTGACATATGAACCAAACCAACTGATCAGTGATGTGAATCCTTCAATGCTCTACAGAGCTGCTGTGAACTACACTCCTGCCAAAATCCCTACAATACTGACTTAACTCTGAATATGCAACCATGAACCTTGACTCTCTTGACTCTTCCCCAGCATATTTTTTCCCTCATTTCTTTTCCCATCCATTTGTATCCCTAGCAGAAAGCGTAAATTGTATTAGCATAGAGAAGTTCACAAAAAAACCCTCCAAATCACAAAAAAACCCAGCTCCATAGGCTGCTTTGAGTACAGCTGAATTTCCTCTCTGGATCTCTGGGCTTATTGATCAGAGGCTTGAACTTTTCACCCCTTTAGTAGAACAGCCTTTCTGATCATCGCAGTGTGACTCTCATCTGCACACAGAGGCCTCTGCTTGCGGGTATGATAATAACTGACATTAATCACATAGTGCTTTTCCCATTAATGTTTGCATGCTTTAAATTAGAAGAGTACTGTGATTACATAGCCTTTCTTGATTCATAATAATCCAATTAATCCAATTTATACAGGCAATGTAAGTGCAGAATTCGGCCCTCCTCCACAAATGTTAATGAGCCAGTGACCTTGTGACTTGTAGCCTCATCTCAGTCTCACACATTGGAGGATACAAGCCACTGAGTTCAGAGCAGCAGCGTCTTGATGTCACTTCAGTAAACAAGCACTCGGAAAGCACATGCCCTGAAACAAGTGGGTCTGAATCGGCCTAAAGAGCTAGAAGCGCTGAACTAGTAACTCCTTGGTAGCATCCCTCCTTCCCTCAGGCAAGCACAGTTCTGTAACGCAGACCTTGCAAGGACCACCCTTTTCACACTGCCAGCTATTTATAGCTATTAAGTCAGCAACACCAGGCAGACCCAAACATAGAAGAGAACCAGAAAAGTGCAGTCTGTGCTAGGAGCAGAGCCTGGGCATATCAACCACTGAAGCTGAAGCCATAACATAAATTCACCAGACTGGAAATACAGGTCTAGAAAACCTAAGTGCTACCTATTTACCTCAGCCAAACAGCCAATAACCGACCAGGTAGTGAACAAGAATGCTTGAGTTACGATATCAAACCACCAAGCTGATGAACAAGTAAAATCATAGTAAGTTGATGTTTCATGTCTGTGTAACACTGCGGTCGTTGAACAAATGACCTTACCATACCATAACCTATACTTCTCTATACTAAGCAAAGTTCCTATATTAATCTATACCAAACAAACTTTTCCTCTTGGCATCCAACCACCTAAGGGAGATGAGGGAGATGACTAATCAAACTCACGTACCCCTGAGCATTAACATTGAATGTCTCACCTAGAAATAGCAGGTCAAGATCTCCCTAGGGCAAGCTTGAAATTTCTGGAACTACTGTTGTAAAAGTGCCATCAAAACCGAGCGTCAGGTTTGCCAGCTTGACAGACTTTAGGTGAACAAACCTGAATGGTGTTTTAAGTCAGGTTACGTACAGCCTTCTACAGTGTACAGAAACAGCAAATATCAAGAAAGTTGCTTGGTACTATTTTAAGCTAAATCAGGAGCCACGAGGCTAGGGGACTGGGAAGAGAAATCACAGAATCACAGAATCGATTAGGTTGGAAGATACCTCTGGGATCATCAAGTCCAACTGCAGAAAGAGGAAATTTTTGTACATGCCTGATATAAAATATACAATGCACAGAATGAGCAGCAAGACGAAGCACTGGAGGCAGGGACCAATCCCACAGCCCTTGCACACCATGCACCACGCTTGCTAACCTGGGCAGTCCTATTTGGAGTGAGAACAGACAGAAGATCTTCTTCATGATCTTGTAAAACTGCAGCTATTACTACAAAAATGCCCAGAGATCTAACGGACCGGAGATTTTCAGTAGGAATTCACAGTACTCAGTATAGCTCTGTGGGGCCCCAATGAAATTAGATGGTATTTCAGTAGTGGCCTGTGTCACAGGGCACACACCGCCCTGCAGCTCCTGTGGTTTATGTGTTTCTCATATTTGCTGTAGGGGAGGAGAAGACTGGTTGCTGGACATCATGAAGGCTGCCCAGTGCCATCAGCCACCTCAGGACACACTTCTACCTGTCTGTTTTATCCCTCCAAGAGTCAATCTCTCCTAAAACCATTCCCTGTCAGGAAACACACCCTGGGGGCCTACAACACTCCCCCTCAACACTTGCAGGGCCTGGCTCCCGCTCCCAGAGCGACTCATGAAGCACGCGCATGCTCTAACTGCTGTGACCTACAGCTGCTGCGCCAGAGAACCCGTGTGGGTTTCGCTGCCTGAGCCATGCCGGGGTTGTTCTGAGCCCGTGAGGACCAAAGGCACCGACTGCGCACATGCACTGCGGGAAGAGATGGGCGAGGCGCATCACGGCTTCCACCTCCACACACGACTTCGCACCCCGCTGCCGCGCATGCGGAGCCCTCCCGCCGCGCTCAGTCGGCGCGATACCGGAAGCAGCTACGCAGTCGAAGCAGGCGGAAGTGACCTCATCGCACAGCTTCTTCCCCGCCCCTCCTCCCTCTTTCTGGCAGTTCCGTGTAGTCGCTCTCTCTCGGGTGGCGGGTGACGTGGTCGGGGGTCGCTCCCCCATTGGCGCGCTCCCCGCAGCGCGCGGAGTCGGTGGAGGATGTCGGCGCCGCCCCTGCGG